>NC_142546.1:11642500-11942500 GCF_056151865.1 Erythranthe guttata | reverse complement strand
GCTTGGGCACGCAACACTTTTTTTTTTTTCTTTTTTTTTTTTTTTTATTGTTATTGTTATTACTCTTTAACCTTATTTTATTCATAATTATTTCACGAAGAGCAACAACAATATTCTTCTACGTTTGAAGTTGATCATAGTGAGCATTTTATAGTATCGGAACTTTTTAACTCGAGGATTGAAATGGTAGAATGGGCGAGAACGACCGCCAAGAATCTTGGTGTAAAGTTGGTGAGCCGTAATAGCCCTTCAAATAGAGCATATCTTACTTGTGATCTATTTGGGGTGAAGAGACCAAGTAAAACGGACACAGATGTGCCAAAGAAGAGATGGTCGGGCACAAAGAAAATTAATTGTAAATTTTACTTGGTAGGAGAGCAACATTACGGGGATAGATGGGGAATTAGAATATTATATGGGAAGCATAATCATGATCCCGTAAATTTGTTTGGGCATGGGTCTACGAAAATGACTGAAGAGGAGGCGGAAATTACTCGGATGTTGGCAAAAAGTCGTGTGCCGCCGAAAAAGATTTTAATACATTTGAAAGAGAAGAACTTGGCACAAGATAAGACAAATATACAATGAAAAAGCGAAAATGAAAAAGGAGGCTAGAAGCGGGCATACAATTATGCAGCATTTGGTTGGGTTGCTTGAGGAACATAAGTATTATAAGTGGATCCGCACTGATCCAACTACGCATGAAGTTATTGATCTGATGTGGGCTCACCCTCAGTCGGTCAAAATGTTGAGACTGTTTCCATACGTTTTGCTGTTTGACTGTACATACAAAACAAATGTGTACAAAATGCCTTTGTTGGAGATTATTGGTGTTTGCTCCGAAGGTCTGAATTTTACTGTTGCAATGGCATTCATGCGCCATGAAAATAAAGTGCATTATACATGGGCGTTGAACAATTTGAGAAAGTTATACCTCCCAAACAATGTACCGGGGGTCGTTGTGACTGATAGGGAATTGGGGCTGATAAAGGGGTTAGAGAATGTGTTCCCAGAGTCATATCATCTTCTATGCACATTCCATATCAATAGGAATGTGGGTTGTCGTGCTGCACAATGCTTGGGTAACAGTAAGTCTCGAGGAATTACCTTCGTCCGTGAGGTTTGACAAAGAGTTGTAACTTCACTATCTGTTACACAATACGAAAGTAACCTTGTGGCAATGGTCGATGAGTACAGAAACAATCCGGATCTACTCGAGTACCTAGAAACGACTTGGCTCATATACAAAGATAGGTTTGTTCGTGCATGGACAGATTGTGTATTCCAACTCGGCAATACCTCGACAAATAGGTAATTTAATATTACTTGTGCAATACAAATCGTAATTTAATATTACTTGTGAATTAAAAAATTTCCTATGTTCATTAATTAGGGTTGAGAGCGGTCATAAAGCAGTAAAGGATTGATTGTCGTCGTCCACCGGTGGATTTGACACCTTTTGGGCACAATATCACTCGCAGATGATTATTCAACTTAATCAGATTCTGAAAACATTTGGCAAATCAAGGAGGATCCGAACGAAAACTATCAATGTACCCATTTTTAGGATTTTATCTTCCAGAATCGTCACGCATGCGGCCCTTAAACTTTTGGACGTTGAGCGTGAAAAAAATATCGAGGATTGCAATTGTTACTTGAAGAACACTCATGGTCTCCCTTGCAAAATGACATTGATCTTAAAGAGAGTAGATGTAGTGATGTGTTTTATGCAGAAGATGTCCATAAATTTTGGAGGACCATGATTTTGTTGGATGGCAATCAAGCAGAGAGTGTTGATTCAGTCCCCGATCATAGGACACAAGCACTTGGAAGATTAGAAGGATTGGTTGATGAATTGCGTCAACGTTCTGACGTTGAGATTAATGATGTGGCGGACATAGTTTTTGAAGGATACAACCCGGAGAGACGGAATTAAATGAGCCGTCAGTACAACGACGAAGAGGCAGACCAAGGAACAACTCCACATAGAGAGAATTGTCAGCGTGGGAACCTCGACCAAGAGGTAGTAGAGGCCATCGAGGCAGTAGAGGTCATGAGGCACCTTGTGATTCATCTAGTAGAAATTGTAGTCGTGGTCGTTCATCTACTGTAAGTGGGCCCGAACCGGAATGAATTGCCCAACCTGAGTTTATCCGAAATCTACATTTTGCACTTGTACCCGATGTTGTGATGTGGAAGAACGTGTTGGGCGACGGTAACTGCGGATACCGGTCTGTTGCATGTGCAGTTAAGGGCGACGAGGAGAATTGGTATGATGTTAGATTGGATGTTTATAATTTTCTCAGAAATAATGAAGAGTTTTTCAAAGACTACTATGGTGGCGGAAATTACATATATCAAGTGATGACAAGTGTGGCACATTGGCAAAATCGACCGGCACCATTAAATAAATGGATGACTATTACGGACGTGAGAGTGGTCGTAGCAACATGTTACAATGCTTTGGTGTTGTCGACAAGTAGTTCGCGAAATCAGACTTATTTGCCGCTTTTCTCCCCCGTTGGTGTTTCACAACTATCGCACGAGATGACCAATTGTATACTTGGCGGAAGGGAGTCATTTTGTGTATGTAAAGTTGAATGATAATTGTCCACTACCTCCATTTGACATGCAGTGGCGGAGGTATAGGAACGATAGTGTAGCTTATTTGGACGATGCATTAGTGGGTAGACGTCGTGCGTGGGACATTCTAAACAGTTGATTGATTTTTTTTCTTGTAATTTTATTATGCAACTTAGTTATAATTTATGAGGATGTTTGTGCGAAATTATTGAAAGATTTTAGTTATTTAAAAACAATTTAAAAAAAAAAATTAATGCATATATGCTGTGCTGCATATGCCTTACTGTGATGCTGCCAAGAAATGGTTTTTCAGCTGTTCAGCTACTGTTTCTTTTCAGCTTCTATTTCTTTTCTGCATAAGAATAAACTGACTGATTTTTAATCTAAAACCCCAAATGATAGTGTTGCTTCAAGGACTCTAAGGGCCCGTTTGATTGCACTTAATGGCCATCTTAATGAATCATGGGCTGACCGAGTTAGCAGATTAGCCATTAAGCCCATTTGGTAACAATATCTGAACGGGTCCGTGAATCTCTTAACGATTCCGCTAAAAAATCTGACGCTTACTCGGTCAGAGTAGCACCTGAATGAATTCTGCACTCTTATATCCTTAATAATCTTTTAAATTTCTACCCTACCTCATAACATGATAGTTCTCATCTCCTTCCCTATAAAAAAATCTCCTCTAGGCGACTGCTGTGAAAACCACAAAAATATCACACGAGAATTGTTGACGAGATTTTTTCAAACAGGTAAGTTATATCTTTCTTCTCCATCAATCTCCCACAAAACAAACCTTTATATTCCTGCGTTTTTGTGTTATAATAAATATGTTATTTAAATTCAGGGTACATAGGACTTTACGTAGATTCTCTATCAATTATTAATAATAGGGTAAATTGTGAAAGAGTTGGTGATAATTTGAAATTGTTTGAAATTTTCATACAACCATCAACTGTGTATTTTTATGAAAAAATTGATATCCTGTGTAATTTCTTTCCATGGGATATAAGGCTGCTCAGTTATTAGCAAGAAGTTCACTTGAGTTTGTACGTGTCTTAGTTTATAGATTTCGATTCGTCGAAATCTCACGCTTCAAGAGGTAAAATCGAAAACCCCTGCGAATTAATTCATAATTGGATTATGTGGATTAATTTGTGAGCATGACAATTATATGAAGAATGTATGTTTTCGATTTCATGATGTCGTATGCAAGCATGCTCGTCTTTGTTTTTCGTTTTATTTAATTTCGATTAAAATATGAAAAATTACCATGTGTATGGCGGAAGCGTTAAGGTACGTTCAATTAATTGATTTATGCATGTAATCGAACATTGAGTTCGATTAAATTTTGTTTTCCGCTGCGTATACATGCATCGATCCCCAACAGAGACAACCTAGGAGAAAGGTGTCAGGAGCATAATAACCTCGCCATATGAAAATCAACTCACGATCACCTCGCCCTGAAACGCTGAGATAGCATAATAACCTCGCGCGCAAGGAAGATGTGTGTCGGGTAACCTCGCATAAAGGTAAACGAAAAGATGGAAGACTGATGCGAAGGGACATTTGGCACGACAAGATAGGTAAGCAGCGACGGCTTCCCACATGGCATTGTAGGGTAGGTAGGCGGCGATAACTCAGACTACTATGAGCCTCCCACGTGGCTAGATGGGACCTGTGGGGTTCAGAAGGTCCCAGTATAAATAGAACATATCTGAACAATCTAAAGATTGCTATTTTTGTATTACTACATACATATTTTCATACAATTATATATTCCTTTCATGTGATTATTACATTCCGAACTTAACTTTCAAAGTGCTCGCTGGGGAAAACACCCTCCGACACTCCTTTTTTTTACAGTTGAGCAGGTCTCGGGAGCTAAGTCTATTGATCGGAGAAGGTATTGTTCTGGCTCATTAGATCCCAAAAGCCCATATTTATAAAACTCACCTTTATAAAGCCCATACACCTATATAGTACATATCTTGATGGGACAATCATGCTTCATCACCTTGTATTTAAGTTAGTTATACTAAGTATCATCGATGGATGATTTAAAATGGATATACATTAAAGAAAGAAGTAGAATATTAAACATTTATTTAATGATGAACCGTAAGCTTCTTCAACAAATTTGGTTTCCATGAGAATAAAATGTTCATATTTTTCGGGTAATTGGCACTTTGCACCCTCGAATTATATGCTTTTGGCACTTTGCACCCTTTAATTAGTATTTGCTTGGCACTTTGCACCCTACTACATCTTTTGGCTAAAAAAATGACCTACAACCGGTCATATGGGTTTCAAGAGAAGAAACTTTGGCCTTTTACTGCAATTGGGTAAACTGGGATGAAAACAAAAAAGTCAAAGAATCCCTAAGAAGAAGCTCTAATATTTTTTTTCTTCAATCCTTCAAAAATAAATCTTATTTTGCCCTAACATGCTATTTTATTAGCTATAACTCAAGAGTAGTTGGAGAAAATCAACACTGAGATGCTTTTAGATAAAAAGATTATCTAAAATTTTATGACTTGTGTATACCGATATACATTGGTTATTCTTCTTTGTGACTGGTCATGGAGGGGGATTTCGTCGAGTTTCACAGAATCGGGATACAATGGGATTTTATGATTTTCCTCCTCTTCTCTTTTATGTACTCATTATCAATAAAAAGGGCTCTTCTTCTCTTTATCTATTCGTTTTTAGAAATTTTGACAGTAACTCTACTATGAATATTAATGAGAGGCTATGGGGATTTCTATGGAAAATGTTCGGTCCCAAATAAGGTCAAATTATTTGATTGGAGGCTTTGTAAATAGACACTTCTTAAAGTTGCCGGTTTTATTATTTGTGGATGAATTATGTCATGTTTGCCATCATCCCTCTATTCACTCTGTTTTTCAATTAAGAGTTCTTTGTGTATCATAATACAAGTCATGTATGTAATCTGCAAACAAGTATTGATTCAAAAAATATTTTGATACAGTTGGCTACTATATCACAATCAGTAACAATTCATTATAAAGATTAGAGCTGAAAAAATGGAACAAATAGCTTAGAATTCATAAACTTTGCAGATTTCCAATTGAGAATATATGAAGAAAGAAAAGTAAAAGAACGATTTTTAAGTTTGTAAGAACTTATAAAGACAAATATGCCCCTCTTCAAATCCATAAAACGGGTTGTAGATCCATTTTCTAGCCAAAAGTTGTAGTAGGGTGCAAAGTGCCAAGCAAATACTAATTAAAGGGTGCAAAGTGCTATTTTTGTAATCTAAGGGTGCAAAGTGCCAAAGGCATGTAATTCGAGGGTGCAAAGTGCCAATTACCCTTTTTTTTTCAAAAAATTAGAACATCTCGAATTGTCAAGATTTGATTCATAAAAAATGATTTTAAGCTCCTTAAAATATGGAAGAGTTCGTTATCCTTGTTACCAAAGCGGGGAATGACGATACTTCTTTGTGTGAGTCATCAAGATTTATGTTGTTTATGACCTTGGAAAGCCGCGGGCGATGAGCATTGAAAGCGACGCATGATACGATGTGTAAAGGTTACGGGATTGAGCAAGCTTTTATGCAAGTTTCTTGTCAAACTAAACCTCATTCTCTTAAATATTTGGGGTCTTAAGATCTGCATCCCTATTCTCTAATGAGAAAACTTATTAGATGCCATTAATAAGTCCAAATAAATATTTGTTTCACATCCTTGCAAAATTTCTCCCTACATTTACTGACCACTAACGCCGTTATTAGAATAAGTTGGAAACACTTATTAAATCTCATCAATTACGCTTCAACAATTATCTTCTCCCACCCATCTTCCCCACTTTCCCCAATTAACCGGTGATTTTTTTTTTTTTTTGCAGAAATCCATCCGCGATGACCCACTCCCCAACAACAACATCGCCAAGCAGTCTATAATACGTCCAATTTTCTTATTTTGCAAAAAATGTGTGCTTATTCCTGATTTTTTTAGACGGTTAAAAAATTAGCAAAAACGGTTAAAATGAACTATTTTTTGACTAATTATTGTTTAACATATTTTATGCTACTATATGAAAGTTAAAAAAAATAAAATAAAAACGGAAAGTTTAATGTTTTTCAAGCAAAATGTTTGTGCTATTTACATTTTTTTACCTAATGACTAAACAACTATCGAAATAATTTTTAGGTCAAATTCCATTTTACCCCCTCTACTCAATCTCGGTTTCACTTTAACCCCCTTGCACTTTATTTTGTATCACTACACCCTCTATACTCGATCAATTGGATTAATAGCGAGTTTCTGTCAATTTTCAGTTATTCCGTCGAAAAAAAAAGTTGTTAGGTGTAAACTATATAGGCATAATGCCTTTATCAATCCCTTGATCATATGAATTCTCAAATTCCATATTTTTCAATGGCTAGTTCTTGCCCAAAATACCAATAAAAAATGGAATATTACAATCAATTAACTCAACGAAATAAGAAGCGATAGATTGGGTATTTCAATAGGTTCAACATATTCATCTCAAAAAAAAAAAAAAAAAAATAGGTTCAACATATTTCTATGGAGTATTCTCTAATTTATCATAACTTCTTGTGTTCTTGCAACTCCACTATTCTATCTTTCGAATTTTGATTAAGTTAGATGAATTTGTAGGAGCTTCCATGATATGGGCTCTAAAGCATCATCAAGACTCGGAAAATGTGGGTCCAAGAATGTGAGAAATTCGAGTGGGGGTCCAATCCTAGCATGAACTCATCAGTGAAGTACATTCCTACAAAATTGAACAAATATCCAAATATTAAACCAAAAACATATTCGGTTGTACAGTTAAACCTCTATAAATTAATACAGTTGGGACCATCAAAATTTCATTAATTTAGCGAAATATTAACTTATCGATAAATTCATAATTATTAATTTATACATTAATTAATAATTTATTAATTTATGAAATTACTTTTATTATTATTTTCAATAAATACATTTAAAAAAAATTACATGTATATTATTCATTGTACCATTAGTTCAATGCACTATAGAGCCCGATTCATGAGCGGAAGATCTTAATGCAACAATGGTATAGAACGATTTTATGTTGAGTTATGAGAAAACTATACCGAAAGTTCTAACCATGTTAAGAAGTGTGATGGACAAGATTGATGGTGATGTGAACTTTAACAAGAAACAAGCGACAATTAAATTATATATTATTAAGCATTCATAGATCTACAAAATATGTACTATACCATGTAATTTAAGAATTATTTTTATGCATTATTAATTTATATATTATATGGGGCTTCTTAAAATTTTTGAATGTGTATTATCTTATAAATTTAGCGAATTATTAATTTAGCACGTTGTCCCCGATTCGAGACCGGGAAAATTTATTATTTAAGCGAGGTTATTAATTTATCGGGTATTAATTTATCGGGTATTAATTTATCGAGGTTCTACTGTAGAAAGAAAATTAAGGTTATTCTTCTGATTCCGTGATTCCATAACACAACAAAAGAATTATTTTTTTCACATACCTTGTGATTTGGATATGGAACGATGATTTGTTACTTGTGTCAATTTTGCAATCTCTCGTCTTCTTACTAACAACTCACTTTGGGGATAAATTCTTGCGGGGTAGAACTAGGATTTTGGTATTGGAGGGATTTCTTTATGATTCATGATTGACATTAAGGGTCAAAGTTAGAATGAAATTTTCAATTTCCGCCGGCTCAGATTCGAAAAGTTCCGATTCAGTAACAATTGTTTTCATTTCCATTTCCAAAATTATGATTTTTGATATTTTCCTAAATTTTTGGATTGAAATTGGAATTATATAAAAAATATTTGAAATTTCCGATTTTCAATTTAGTTTTATTTTTGAAATTAATTCCGAAAATTCCAATTTCGCTCCAAAAATACACAATTGCTATTTACATACTTTTACCTTATGGAACATATTGGAAACCCAAAGTATTTCATTTGTTCTTTCTCACGTAAAAGTAAAAAAAAGGACCTAGTTTCGTCCCTAATTTTGATCGATGGTTTAGAAAATTACTGGTACTTGAAAATAGGTACAAACAAAAGAAAACAGGGATGACAATGGGGCGGGTATGGGGCGAATTTTGCAATCGCCGTCCCTGCCCCGCTCTGAAAATCCACATCCCCTCCCCATCAAAATTCCCGAATTTTATGAGTTGGTATCCCATACCACCCCGTAAAATCCCAACGGATACCCACCCTGTAAAATCTCTGTATTATTTTAAATAAAAATGGAATTCATTTTTAATTTAAAAATTTGGTTAAATAAACAAACCAACAAAGTGCAAATTTAACTTCAAATCACAAAATTCAATTAATTGTTTAGGGTTAGTAATATTTAAATATTTTATCATATATATTTCATTATAATAAATAATAAATAATAAATATATATATAAATAATAACATACGGGGTGGATCTGCAGGACTATTACCTACAAAACCGTCCCTATCCCCATACTCAGTCAATTTTTTTGGGGCAGGTAATACTCAAAAATTTTGGCGTGGGGATCCATCGGGGCGAGTCAAATTAACATACCTTCTACCAACCCTCATTAGGAGAGTTGGTACCTAGCCTTATCAATAAGGTAAAAGTCCAGGGTTCGAGTCCCCCTTCCATACTTCCCCTTGTAATGGACTTAAATTTACTCAAAAAAATAAAATGAAAATAAAATAAAAATTGACATACTTTCTTACTCTCTTTATTTTCGAATTTTAATATCATTTGATCGTTTTTCTTGGGTTCTAGGATCTCTTGAATATTTTCCAAAAAAAAAAAGTAAAAAATGGAAATATCAATTCAACTTTTTTTTTTGAAAATTCATTAATTTTAAAATTCCGAAATGTCTACTTTGTTTAATCTAATGAGTATTTCGATTTCAGAATTTGTTGAATAAAAAGATCAAATTAAATTTCACTCGATTAAAGTTTTGTTTTCTTCTAAAAATCTTGATCAGTTCATCTTTTTGTTTATACATTACAATTTGAAAAAAACAAATAAAATTCAAAAGAAAAAACTTTTGAACTTGATTCTAAAAAATAAAGAATTATATTTGTCTCGCAGAACTTTTAGAATATTTATATGAGTTAATTTCTTTATCACATTAGTAAAAAAAAAGATTAATGTAGAAAAGGCAAAAAAGACCACTAAGAAAGAAAATAAATATGATGATATATTATTTTTGAGTTAAAATCTCATAACAAAATGACGTCGGTTGTATCTTGAGTTACAGGGTGAAGTTTGTAAATGTTAAGAATATAGGGTGAAAATTGACAATTGGTGTAATTTGTGGGGTGCAAAATGCAACGTACCTGTAAAATTGAAAAAAACTGACCCCACCATTATTTCATTTCATCTACCCTAGATTGCAATTTGCACCCCGTATCTCAATCCTACCTCCTCCCTCAAAAACCCTAAGAAACCTTCCAAGTCTTGCGAAGCTCTTGTTCTATCTGTTAACATTCGTCAAGGTAAATCCTTTTTTTCATCTTCTTCTTCTTCTTATTACTAAGTTTCTCTGGCGGATCTATACGCGATGACGTACTTGTGTAATTCTTGTTTTTTATTTAATTTGCGAACAATTTCTCGATTGAATTCAATATTCTATTAAATTTCGACCCCAGTATTTTGTTTCTAGTTTCAGTTCATTTTTTATCGGTGGTCTCTTTAAGGTTAACAGCGACCGACAAATTCATATATCTTAATTTAGGTTAAAAGTTGTGCAGTTTATTATTGCTTCCACTTTATGCGACGTGTCTTGTCTATGATGCTTATTTTGTTTGATTTTCTCCTAGTTGCTTTGTACATAGTTGTTTGAATATTTTTGTAACCGGTTCTGGCTAATTTTTTTTTTTTTTAAATTTTTTCTTGCTTCGTTTCATTTTTTATATTTTTGCAATGTTTGCATGTATCTCTTCAGCAAGATGAGTCGTTCCAGCAGAACCCTCTATGTCGGCAACCTTCCTGGTGACATTCGTGAGCGGGAAGTGGAAGATCTGTTTTACAAGGTTTAATATATATATATATATATATATATATATATATATATATATATATATATATCACTTTGAGGGAATTCCTTATTTTCTCTGCTTTCCCTATTTCTACCTAACTAGAATTTTTTTATAATATTTTTGAACTGCAAATCTGACCAAACATGTGTCAGTTTATGCATGAACTTGGCTGTTAGTTTATTGCCTTGTTCAGATTCAGATGCTTGACGTCAGTAGTTACGTCTGCTCTTTTCATTTTGCTATATTGTTGTGTCGTGGTTAACATGAATCATCAGAGTCATTTATTTACATTTTGAGTGTCAAAGGTTGTTTCTTTCTTATATTGGGGCACGGAGGTTCTTGCTCCCTTAATATGAGGAGACGTGTCATACAAGCCTCAAATTGAAAATTTAATCAGAATAATGACATCAGAAACGATTAGTTAAGAAATAAATTTGCCTACTGGAGGAAGCTAAGCACTTTAGAAAGGGAGTACCTTTAGAAGATATCAAGTCAAGTTTATGCATGATGTTTAGTAGTTGGGATTCTTGGACCTTGGTTTTCTTGGCAAATAACTATTTTATTTAAATCATCATAAATCCAATCATAAGTATCCAGATGAGGAGGAATTTCTTCTGACACTACTACTACAGTGATAGGCATAACTCACCACCATCTTTATTTGCAGATGAGTATTACTTAATTAGAGGTGTAGTATTGCAAGTAGGGTTCTGTGCAAATTGTCCTTTCTCTTTCTCAACTGCAAAGAACATAGAAGGAAAATATATGACAATAAACAAAAAAATCACTTTTCGAGCTTTGGATGATTCTATAAGTGCAGTTGGTTTATTTCCTTTTTTTTTTGTTCTTTAATTTTTTATTGTGTTCCTGTAAATTATCTTGGTTGTCATTAAATGATTGGGGTTCTTGCTGCAGTATGGTGAGATTGTGCATGTGGATCTGAAAATGCCACCTAGGCCACCTGGTTATGCATTTGTTGAGGTACGTAGTGATTTTCCTTTTGCGTCACTTTGTCATTACAACTCTATTTTTCACTGTAATATATTTCGTGACAGTTTGAAGAAGCTCGTGACGCTGAAGATGCCATTCGGGGACGTGATGGCTATGATTTTGATGGGAATCGCCTGCGGGTTGGTTGTGTTAATTTTTTTTTTATTTTTTATTATCGTTTGATTCCTTTTATATTCCTTTGTTTTTTGGTTCACTGGTGATTTATTAAAACAGGTTGAGCTTGCACATGGTGGTCGTGGCAATTCATCAACAACTGATCGTCATAGTAGCTTTAGCGGTAGTCGGGGTCCTCGTGGTGGTGTGTCCAAGCGCTCTGAATATAGAGGTGGAAACATTGTTTCATATGCCGACTTTACAATATCAGAATTACATTTACATGGTTGCGAGTTTGTCTCACTTTATCCCATTTTTCAGTTTTAATCACTGGACTGCCTCATTCTGCTTCATGGCAAGATCTCAAGGTAGTTCCATCTTCTTTATAATGTAAAGTTGGCCTGCTATATCATCTGTATAGAGCTATTTGCTGAAAGTTAGTCTTATTCATCTATATCTAGGATCACATGCGCCGAGCTGGAGATGTTTGCTTCTCTCAGGTTTTTCATGAAGGGAGTGGTAAGATGTTTTTTTTTTTAAAACTAATTTTGCGAGACATGACTATACATTTCTTCTGTATTATGGTTGATAGTATACCATTTGTTGCTTACACGGCTCTGTGTAGCAGCTGTAGTTTGGGTTAGTAGAGTTGTTTTACAAGTGTTATGTATTCGTGGTGTTTCTGTATGCGCATCTGAGGAACCTGTTTTAGCATTTTGTTCATACCTCTGATTGATATCATTTCCGCTAACTCAATATTCTGCAAATGATAACTCTGAATTAGCATGTATGCATGGGCTCTATACTGTGTAGCACGGAAACGGACACGGAAAGACAAAATTGACATTCTTCCCCACAAAAGCGAAAAAGGGAGGGTTTATCATTTCTACAATAAACAGATAGTCAACATTTGGAGACCAGTCTTAGCACAAGTGAAAATAAAGCAAGGAAGAAACAAGAAACTGAGGCATAATAATTATTATTTGTCGAACCGGGGGATTCTTCTTTGCCCAGGTGACAAGTGGTTTTCGTGTGCGGGAGAGTAATGGATGAGAGGGACATAATACGTTAGGGTCAGAAGTGGTTATCTGGTTCTTCTCAATAGAGAGGAAAAGAGGAGAGAGAGAGAGAGGTTGGGGCTTTTTACCACGTGGAATTTGGTTTTTTTCTTATTTTAACGCATTCCCAAATTTTATTTATTAACAAAGCCCCCTGAAACTTTTGCTCGTTTCGGATCGTTTTCTTCGCTTTCCCATTCCCGAAACGTTTCCTAAACAAGGAAACTCGTGACTCCAGCCATCTCCGTGCTACCTAGGCTGTACACTACTCTTTATTGTGTTGGTTAGAGTTTTTTACATTTTATAAAAAAAATGATGCTGGCATCTGACATATTTCTGTTTTGCATGGCATTGTTTGGGTTTACAATCTTCTTCTTTTGACATTTGCGTTCGTAGTCATGTAGCCCTGCATCTTTGTCTTTCCAAAAAACTTCGTTTCAACTTATTACTGTAGTTTTTCAAGTATTATCGCATTTGTTGCTTGTCTGTGTACGATGATTCTTCAAGTGTATGCGACTTTTCATCCTGCAGGAAAAACAGGAATAGTTGATTATACAAATTATGATGACATGAAATATGCTGTAAGTTATTTTTAAATAGTCCTGAGTGACTATTAATTTGTCTATTTTATTTTCTCGTTTGTAGAATCTTGATTTTTCTTGAAGACTTACAGTTTCCTTATATTACTTTTTGCCTCTTTTAGGTTAAGAAGCTTGATGATTCTGAGTTTAAAAATGCCTTTTCCCGGGCTAGAGTTCATGTAAGACTCAGTTACTAAATTTGTCATTTCATTTTATCTCTACATGTTGTAACTGCATGAACTGTTGTAACGTCTTCATTGCCATTAGGTTAAGGAGTATGATTCAAGCCATTCTAGGAGTCGCAGTCGCAGTCGCAGCCTCAGCCCTTACCCAAAAGGAAGAAGCAATGGTCGCAGCAGGAGCAGAAGTCCAGCTGGCCGTCGGAGTAGAAGTCCAGCTGGCCGTCGGAGCAGAAGCAGAAGGTTATATTGCCATACAGTGCCCCCCCTCCTCTCTTCCTAACTACTAGCGTATACTTTGTGAGATACTTATCAACTTAATTAATCTTCTTACAGCAAGTCACCCAAGGGCAAATCGTCACGTCGCTCAAGATCTCGTTCGAAGTCCGTGTCTTCTCGGTCTCGTTCTCGGTCAAAAGCTCGCTCTGCTTCAAGGTAACCACCTTTTTTTTTTGTGTTTGCTTTGTTCATTTTGTTGTTGAAAGTTCAAATTAAGCTAGAGTTTCTTAGAAAATGCTTATCTTTTGTTCATATTTTATAGTCTTTTTGCAGGTGTAAGTTGCTAAGTTCATTTATAACTTGTTCACCGTTTTCTATCATTTTTCTGCTAGTTGCAGTTTTAAAAGAATAATATTCCAAGTTTGTGACTTTGTTGAAGGTTTATGCATTGAGTATTTTATTTGCTTTGCAAATTGATTGCAACCAGTATTTTGCCGAACTGTCGGTATACGGATAGTTCAACTGCTTTTTACCTGGAGTGATATTGTCTGTCACGTTTGTGATGTGATGATCTCAGCATTACCTGGAGTGATATTGTTCTTGATACCTGGAGTGATATTGTTTTTTATAGATGGAATATATAAGCTCAAAGTTCATGTTTGTAGTAATGTGCAATGCCACTTTAAACGTCTAATGGCATTACAATAGACTAACAATCATTAGAGAAATCTGTAAATTGTTTAAGTGGTTTTCTTTTGGGTACCTTGTAGTTAAGGGTCACATCGAGGTTGTCTGACGTGTTATTTGCATTGTTAATTTTATGATATCTAACAATCTGTGGAGCACATGAGTTGAATGAACTCAGTTGAGCTTGCTTATCTTCTCTTTACCGAAATTGGTTTTTATACTCTAAAATGCAGGCTCAAGTTCATTCAATCTCTCTTGTGTTCCAGTAGAGTTGATATTAGTTCAGATCTCAATAATTTCAGTCCCTGTATATTCTTGAATCATGCTTTTGAGTTGTGTCAATAAAATGTTTTCTTTGTTCTTAGAAACATGGAATTACCTATATTTTGCACGATCTGGGGATTGGATTTAGGATCTTGTGGGTTGGCTACAACTCAGTTGGTTTTGGAGGTATGATGATTTACAGATGGTAACTTTAGATCAATCACGATGTGTCTGTTCTAACGAGCATAACACATGTGCTTGGCTGCTAGATTGGACAAACAAAGAAGATCACGGATTACTAATTATGGAGCACCTTTTTGCGGTGGAATTTGGATACCTTTTAACTATCTCCAATGCTGTTTGTTAAGCAGCCAAAGCTTTATCAGAGTGTTTAGTGATTCTTTTTGGTATCTATCCTTGTCGATCTTTCAAAGAGCATTTGTTAGCTATCTATAAATGGTTTATTTCATTTTTTCATAAATTTTATTTGGAGTTTATCTTATTTTCTTTCCCTTTTCCTTGTGTAATCTGCTAAATGTTTGTGAGCTTCCTTCCCCTTATACATTTGGTCAACGTCACTATGACGTGGAAGTGGCGTCGAGGCTCTTGGATCAAATGTTAAGAGGCAGTAGTGGATTAATAAACTGGGTGTTTTGGAACTTTTTGCAGATCTCCATCAAGATCCCGCTCTCCAAAACCATCTGTAAGTCTATCCATTATTTTATTTATTAATTGGTCTGTTCTATTCTCTCTTGTAAGTACGGGCATTTGCTGGATTCTGCTCAATATTCTTTATATCTACGTATTCTTTTTTGTTTAATTAATGTTAGCAGACGCAGAAGCGTGTGAGCATGAGTCCCAAAATCTCAAAAAGACTCAGTCCTACCAGAGACCGCAGCAGGAGCAGGAGCAAGAGCAAGAGCAAGAGCCCAAGCCAGAGTCGAAGCAGGAGCCGTTCTAGGTTCTGTGTTGTTTTCTTATACATATGCATACACATATATGTATTATGTACTGAATGTCATTTTAAATTGTTGCAACAGGTAAAAAAAATGGTTATTATCTGATGAGGGGGTGCAATGGATGCTGTCTTTCTTTGCATTGAAAGAAGTAGAGTGTGTTAGAAGTGATGATATGATCAAATTGCTGAAGGTCTTTGGGGGAAGTGTCTTGTCTTGTGTTTCCCCAATATTCAGTTTTGTATGTTGACTTGTTTTCTGCATTGAAAGACTTTTAGTATGTTAAACATTTGCACTGTAACTACATTATTATGGCCTTAAAGATTTTGTCGGGGGTTGACAACACTCTTATTCATTTGCGTTGGGATCGATTTCGTTATGAATGAATTTATAATATTCGAGTAGAGGAGCATGGGGATCGATTGACCTTTTAGTCCTTTACATGGTAGTATGGATTATAGTGTTGGAATTGTATGTTAGGATTACTGACTCCCTCAACTCATTGTATCACAGTCGGCCATAGTTGTACTTTATATGGTTCTCTCTCTCTCTCTCTCTCTCTCTCTCTCTCTCTCAAAATGACTGGTGAAGCAGTTTGTGACTGGGTTTTAGGTGGTGTTTGCAAAAGCTTTGATTGTTTGCAAACTCAATTTACTTTTCATTATCTTCAAATAAGCAGTTTGAAGCTATATTTTAAAAGCCTCTCTTGAAAAACATTTTGTTGTAGCTTTATCACTTTTATAATTAATAATGGAAAGTCATATTGGTCGTTTCATTTGTCTTCTAAATATTTTTTTGAGTCTATGAATCCACTTTATGAGGACATGTAGGGTTCATTGAGATGAGAGGTTTTTGTGGGAGGAAATTAATCCCTTTTGTGCTTATTTTGATTAAGTGATTTAACAGTAAATTTTAAATATGTACTTGCTATTATAAATAGATATACATCAATATGTGGACTCAGCATCATTTTTGCCTTGGAGACTAAGATTCCCCTTCACTATTACACGTGCCATCTTCTCCTTATACTAATCCTTAATAAGCATGACAATGCTTAAACCCTCTCTGTATATAAATAGACGTAATGAGAATGAAATGTATATCTCTCAATCCTCATTATTATATAAGATTTCACTACCAAGCAATTGCAGTCTTATATAAGAGCTTTCAGTTTCATTTACATAATTTATATTAGTTTATTATATATATGTTTTTATTCTATAACACGTTATCAGCACGAGATTTTGCTCGATAGAGATTTGTTATTTTCGTATTCTTCTTTCTATTTTATTTTACGAAAATCCAGATCCTCGTTCTATTGTCGAAATGACAAACGAGAATGATTAGCGAATACTTCAGTATTTTATACGCTATCATTTCTCAAAGGATATGATGGATTCGTGTATATTAATATATTGCTTATTTATTTGTTGAATTGCTGCTGAAATTTATATTTGCAAGCTTGTGGATCCCAAGCAGTGCTATAAGCACGTGTTATGTTTAACAGATCTGTGGGCCGACTTAGAGGCCAAGATATTCACTCCGAGCATGATGCTCGTCGAGTAAAATATATAATAATCTCAGTTGAAAGTTGATTTAGAGACTATGAGATTAACTCCGAGCATAAGCTCGTTGAGTTGGGGAAATAATAATCTCCGTTTAAAGCCGATTTAGAGGCTATCAACTCCGGGCATAGTACCCGTAGAGCTTAACAGAGACCGTATAGAGGTCATACTATAATTCCGAGCGGATAAACTCGTTGAATTGAGACGTTGGAATTCCCGTCAAATAAATAAAATATAGCTCCGAGTCTAAGCTCGTTGAGACAAGAAAGCCGATATAGAGGCTAAATCGCTAATATAGCTCCGAGCCTAAGCTCGTTGAGACAAGAAAGCTGATTTAAAGGCTAAACTGTTCATATAGCTCCGAGCAAAACTCGTTGAGACAAGAAAGCCGATTTAGAGGCTAAATCTTTAATATAGCTCCGAGTCTAAACTCGTTGAAGCAAGAAAGCCGATTTAGTGGCTAAATATTTAATATAGCTCCGAGTCTAAACTCGTTAAGACAATAAAGCCGATTTAGAGGCTAAATCACAAATATAACTCCGAGCCTGAAGCTCGTTGAGTCAAGACGTGATAATATCCGTCAAAAGCCGATTTAAAGGCCAAATATCTGAATATATCTCCGAGCCTGAAGCTCGTTGAGTTAAGACGTGATAATATCCGTCAAAAGCCGATTTGAAGGCCAAATATCTGAATACATCTCCGAGCCTGAAGCTCGTTGAGTTAAGACGTGATAATATCCATCAAAAGCCGATTTGAAGGCCAAATATCTGAATATAACTCCGACCTGAAGCTCGTTGAGTCAAGACGTGATAATATCCGTCAAAAGCTGATTTAAAGGCCAATTATTTGAAAATATCTCCGAGCCTGAAGCTCGTAGAGTCATTAGACGAGGTAAAACCTGTCAAGAGCCAACTTAGAGGCTATTAATCACAAGCCCAAACTTAAAGGGTTATGGGTTATTTTGTACCCAGTGTATATGTATCTCTCTCGAAAGGTGTGATTCCGAGATTGAGTTATTTTGTGTGTATCCATGTATAATCTCTCTTGGATGGTGTGATTCCCAAGATTGAGTTGTTTTGAATAAACCCACATGTACATATCTCCCTTGGAGGATAAATACTCGAGGTCGAGCTGATTTTTAATTACGCGTACATGAAAACATGGACAAATATGACTATTGCCTACTCGATAGTGCAACTACACACTCAATATTCAATAATAAAATATATTTCTCGAGTGTGACATTGTACAAGGCACAAGTTAAAATCATATCTGATCCCGTGGAGAGAATAGATGACTCCGGGAATGCAACAATTATGTTGCCTAATGGTACTACGTATGCTTATTATCAACGCGAAATATAATATTTACGCGTTTGCTGACACATATTATTGTGCAGCATTGGGAATAAATGTCGAGCACCTAGTAGCATACGTTCACACTCAAAATGGACTGGCGGAATCTCTGATTAAACGCGTCCAAATAATTGCTCGTACTTTGCTGATGAGATCTAAACTCACTAGTGCAGCATGGGGCCATGGAGTATTGCATGCATCAACACTGATTAAATTACGCCCAACTGCTTATCATATGCATTCCCCAATGCAATTGGCATCAGGCTTTGAGCCCGATATTTCGCATCTTCGCACATTTGGTTGCGCTGTGCAAGTGCCAATTCCTCCTCCTCAGAGGACTAAAATGGGTCCCCAACGCCGACTTGGCATATACGTTGGGTTTGATTCACCGTCAATTATTAGGTTCTTGGAACCAATGACGGGTGATTTATTTACCGCTAGATTTGCGGATTGTCATTTTGATGAGACATTATTTATACCGATTGGTAAGAATATTCAGAATATCCGTGATAATGATAAACAAAAACCAATCGAGAATCTCACATGGTGTGAGCAACATTTATCTCATCTCGAGCCACGTACCTCTGAATGTGAAAATGAGATCTATAGAATCATTCATTTACAAAATATTGCCAATAGACTTCCTGATGCATTTAATGATGCCAGTAGAGTCACGAAGTCTTATATTCCAGCTGTGAATGTGCCAGCTAGGTTCGATGTTCCTGAAGAACATGCGAAAATGAATGATGATCCCCCACGACAAAAATGGGGTAGACCAATTGGATCAAAGGACGTTGTTCCTAGAAAAAAGAAAGGGGAAAATTGATGAACCCTCGAACCAAGTGGTTCCTAGTGAGAATGCTCCAGATGAATCTGTTGAGCCTGATATCGAAAAAGCGATATCAAATCTCGAAATACCAGAAATTTCATAAGTTATTTCAATGAAATATATGGCATACAAATGAGACGATCATAAATAATATATTTACATTCTTAATTGATTAATAGATTGTCTACGATGATAATTACAGTGAATAATGACTCACAGTTTTGTAATGTTGCAGGTACGTCTTGTTGATTTACCAAACAAGCATGCCCACTAACATGATAATGTTGATTATATAGCACAGATACATAAAAAGCGATTGAACCAAGTCCTTCCAGGCTTCTACATTTGAGAAATTGGTATATGGCATTGGAATGAGAAGAGCCGATATGGAGCAAGATTGATGGCTCACCCCAAAGGTTTACAGTGCGATCATTTCAGGGGGAGCAAAATAGTGCGCTGCACTCTTTTTCCCTTTTGACTGGTTTTGTCCCATTGGGTTTTCCAGCAAAGGTTTTTAACGAGGCAGCTTCTGCACACGACTTGGATTGAGTTATGCACTTTTTTTCCCTTATATTCGGTTTTATCCCACTGGGTTTTCCGACTTGAGGTTTTTAACGAGGCATACATCGTACTCATCCAATTTACAGCCGATACAATAATACTTCGTCCAAGGGATAGTATTATAAATAGATATACATCAATATGTGGACTCAGCATCATTTTTGCCTTGGAGACTAAGATTCCCCTTCACTATTACACGTGCCATCTTCTCCTTATACTAATCCTTAATAAGCATGACAATGCTTAAACCCTCTCTGTATATAAATAGACGTAATGAGAATGAAATGTATATCTCTCAATCCTCATTATTATATAAGATTTCACTACCAAGCAATTGCAGTCTTATATAAGAGCTTTCAGTTTCATTTACATAATTTATATTAGTTTATTATATATATGTTTTTATTCTATAACACTTGCCAATTTTTAGTTGCTTTTTAAGAATTTGTGGTAGGTTATAAATCTCATGTAGACTCATTTTAATTTCATCCCAATTCAAATGCACACTTAAAATCTTTTACAAAATTATGTTGAAGATTAATGCTTGTTTGTGAAAAACAAGTTGATTATTGTAGGATATATGCAATCATCCACAACTTCTTAAAATAAACAATTATCCAAAATTTACCCTTTATCACCAAAAAGCTTTTGCAAACATCAACAAAATGATTTTTATGGTATAAGTTTCAATAAACAGAGCGTAGGGAGATTGATAAATAGTCAAGGGTCCACTGGATATACACCCCTCATATGGAAAATATATAGGGATATGTCCACCCTTAAAATTCTTCTTTTGAGATACTTTCTGGAGAGGCAAAAGTACTATTGTGCCCTTAAGTTCAATTTTCGCCCAACTGCATTCAACATTTTCGCCCCACATAAAGCCCAACTGCATTTAGCATTTTTAGGGCTGCATTTAGCATTTTTATAGATTTTCTTAACTAAAAAATATAAATGTTTATATTATTATTATTTTTTATACATACCCATTTTTGTATTATTATTAAAAAAATTTATTTTCTAATTTTTTTTAATTTTTTAATTTTTTTAATTTAATTTTTTTTTAATTTTTTAATTTTTTTAATTTTTAATTTTTAATTTTTAATTTTATCTTTTTTGATAAATTTATTGTACATAGTTATATGTAATCATGTAATGTTTTTTTACCCCATAATTAATCTACACCAACAACAAAATTCACAATTTTAATCTTGATAATCATCTAACCCCCTAAAAAAAAAACACAATCACGTGCATATAATCTTCAAAACATGAACACGCATTACTATACATTAAAAAACACATAGCATACATATAACTATATGTTACTAAACGTGACTATAGTTGTCTATAATTATCTATAGTTACATAAGTGGCATAAATCTGGAGTACTGTAGCATGAGTCCAACTTCACAAGGCACTTCTCTGCGTCTTATTCTTTGCATCTCATAATGTTATACAAAGCAAAACCTGCGACAAAAAAATACAAGTTAAAGAGCAAAATGGAACATGCAAGTTAGATTACATTAAAAATACCAAAAAACATGAATTTTTGTTTTTTTTGAATAAATTTACTGTACTGTAATCGACTACAAATTACTACAGTATTCTACAAGTTCTATAGTCATATGTAGTCGTGTATAGTCATGGCTACATATAACTATACATGACTATAGAACTTGTAGTATAGTCATGTATAGTCATATGTAGTCGTGTATAGTCATGACTATAACTGTATATTCACCTGACCCAAATCACCCATCTAAGTAACAACTACTAGTAACAACTACTGATTAAGTTTGTACTGCATACAAACAGAGCTCTCACACTTGAGGCATTTCGAATCATCTTCAAATAAATACAAAAAATAAATGACATATGATTTATAACAAAAATGAACAAGATAAGAGAGCAATTTTGAAAACCTTACATAGAAAAAAGCAGCCACTACATTATCAAAAAACATGGACATTTTGTAAGAGAGCAAAATTCACCAAGACCTGCGGAAAAAGAAAAAAATATTAAACAAACAACGAATTTTGCTTCAAAGTTGAATATACACACACACTATCACCTACTGATATACAAATACATCACCATCATACTCCCCACATAACTCATACATGATTGATTACATGTTAATATATGTTACTACATAGAAAAAAATCATAAATTTCAAAGGGTGAATCGTAAAATTGGACCTAAAAGATTCACCAAACATACAAAATTTCATTTAATTACGATAGGCAAGTCATTCAAATGGCAGGAAAAGTTTCCAAATTAGAATGTGATGCAATAAACTAAAAAATGCACCCACACACACACACAAATAAAGAACTCGATCAAACACATGACTATATATGACTACATGATAAATCTTGTTATTTCTTCACTGTAGCCAATAAACACCTCACCAAAGTACAAATTTCAGCACTATAATATAAGAAATCAATTTATATCATCAATTGACTCTTATCACCATTACAGCGAAATTAAAATCAGCATTATTGGAATATAAAGGAAAAGTTCTCAATTGGATACCCATAATATATACAGTAATTAATTGCAAGCCACAGGCAACAAACTTTACATCAATACCTAATGTCAGAACAAACAGTAAAATTTGGGAAATAACCACACTACCATTCAATCAATATCTCAAAATCACAAATAAAAATAGAAACCAAGAGATGCTCGTCAAATTACCTGATTGAATTTGAGTAATTCCACTACCACCAGACCCACAACTCAAACGACGAGCAAATCGAGACCAACGGCACCCTCAACATGAGCGGCCAGAAGAGCAACGTCAACGAGGATGGCAGGAGCGATCCGTTCCTTCCTACATTTGTGATTCTTCCAATGCTCGAAGATCGAAGATTAGTATGAAACTAGAGCTCGAAGTTCTTCAGGTAATTGAGTCGTTGGAAGCATGCCATAAAGTCCTTGCCTCTTTTCTGTAGTATGTCGACGGCGGCAACGACGGAACCCCGCCGGGGGCGGTGGTGAAGGCTCTGGAGAAGGAGGATGAGATATGTACACCAACAAGAGGCCGAGGGGTCGCCTAGCGGTTCCAAAAAACAAGCCTCTGTCGGCGCCAGATTTGGCGAGATAGAGTTAGAGAGAGGGAGAGATGAAGAGAGAGAGGGGGAGAGATTAAACGGCGGCCGGCGCAAGACGGTGGGGGAGTAGTGGCGGCGGGTAGCGCAAGACGGTGGGAGAGCAGTGGTTGCGAGAGAACGTAAGAAAGAGGGAGAGTGAAGAGAGATGAAGAGAACGGCGGTGTGGATTGAAACGTGTGAGTGTGAAGAGAGAAGATTAGGAGATTGGGGTATATTATATATTGAATTAAAACTAAAAGGGTAAAACATGTACTTCAAGTTGTTCAGGGGGTCTCACTAATTAAGATCAAAATTTTGGTTTTTGACTAGTGCAGAAATATTTATTGAGCCTCCTCATATATATTTTCAAAAGTAGGGAGTTATCACTCATTTCCCCAATAGTTAATTATTCTTATTAAGATTAGCGACACTACATCTCTTAGTGGTTTTTTCTTTGAAAAGCAATATGTAGTTATACTTTTTGTTTTGAGATTTTTAAAGAAAACTATTTGTTGGAGATATTAATACTAAATGATACATTTCACTAACAGCTTAAGCTTTTGGTTGAGATGGTCATTCAACATGGTATCAAAGCCAGACCAAATGAAAGGTCCTGAGTTCGAATCCCACCGCCACCCAATTCAAATATTTCAAGTGCAAGGCTTCAAATGTAATTCGCCTGCACTTGAGGGGGCGTGTTGGAGATATTAATACTAAATGATACATTTCACTAACAGCTTAAGCTTTTGGTTGAGATGGTCATTCAACACTATTCCTTTTTGAGATAAATTGTGTATTACTTAATTCTGAATTTGTGCCGCTGACTTTTGATAAGATAGCAACTTAGCTATGTTCTGTGAGTTCACATAACTCTTTCTAACCTTGTTACAAGCTGAGTACACTACGTGTTTTTCAACATTAGTAAAAGGGCAATGTAGTAGTCTATCTTTGACATCATTCATTCATACTAAATGAGTAATGTAATTTTCGACCTTGTTCCAGAATATTTATGAGTTGTTGGAAAATTTACATTATAATAATTTGATATGATTTATTTTGCATCTCTGTTATGAGCATGAAATATTCTCTTATTAACGTTTACTCCCATGAGTTGAGATATATATGGTTACTTATTGGGCTATAAACTTATTCCCGGTGTATTTTATTTATCCCTTTTAGATGAGTACGTAGAGCTGCACTTAGGAATATAATAGTCGTCATTTCAGATTATTCAACTTCAACGACTAAGATTATCTTGAATTTTATCCATTTTATTTTGGATGATTTTATCCCCTCCCCTTTTTACAATTTTTTTATTTGGTGATTCATTTTGCTGGCACCATTCTCATTGGTATCAATCAATGAGTTTTCATTACTCTTTGTTTCTGATATATCTTGATTTTCTTACATTATTTCGTATAATTATAATCTAATTATAATTATTTCATGCATATATAATTATTGCACTAGTTACTTTTGATAAGTTACATTTAGCAAGATACTGAGCAGCCATATAAATGGATCGGATCGGAGACGCAAACTTGAATTCCATTTTGGGCAGAGATGTGCCCAAAATCTTTTGATCTCGTCAGTGGGAGTTACGTTATAGAACTCCAATTCAAAGAACAACCTTTGTCAAGGATTATGCTGCTTATTAGCAAAATCCAGAATTTTGTATGCGAGTGCTGGCGGATCAATGCATGAATGGGCCAAGGAGAATTAAGGCAAAGATGATCGGAACTGTTAGTGGTTTCAAATAATACAATGCAGCTAGCTAGTAGTTGCTTCACCATCAACAAATTAAATGCAACATCGATAATCAACTTTTCCCAACTCATGAAAATGTAGTCCCTTTTAGAATCAACCGAAGTTTAGAAATCGAGTCCCTTTTAGAATCAACCGCTCTTCTAAATCCAAGCCCTCAGAGAGATTTAGGTTACAAATTGAGTTCCAACACTTGCCCGTATATAAGTGAATTCCTTTTTGCATAATTTTCACCCCGGCCGGTACTAGAGACTTCTCATGCTAACATCAAGCTTGTTACAAACTTGTTTTGGAAAGAGGGACGCTGGCATAAGATATGAAGCCAAAACTTGGGAAAAATATCTTTAACAATTGCGGTCTTAACATATAGGTCTCTAGTGACAAAATTTATTAAAATTAAATGACAAGCTTAACTAAAGATTTGCTACACATTCTTCAGAAAATTCATTCAAAAAATGCCCCCCAACTCACAAATTCGAAATAATCATCTTTGTAGTCTGCAATATTTCATTTTTCCATCTAATATTTTTTTTTTTCAGAAATCACATTTTCCTTTCTTTTTGTTTTTTTCTTTCTTCATTTTAGCATTTAACATTTTTTACACCATTATAAAACCGAAAAAAGAAAAAAATCCTTTTTTTTTCTATATAATATGGAAAATTACAAAAAAAAAGAAAAATATGTTTTTTCATTTTTTTAAAATTCAATTTACCTATTTTTTAATATATATATATATATATATATATATATATATATATATATATATATATATATATATATATATATATATATATATTAATTTTATCTGTTGTGTTGTTAATATTTTAGTAGACTGTGGTATACTACGGCGTACTACGGTTTACTACAGCGTAGTATTCCAAACCCTAGCATCAAACAAATTCTCAGCCGTCGCCAATCCTAGCAGCCAACAATTCGCAGCCGCCGCCAACTCCTTTCCACCAAACCTAGCCGTCTACCAAAACTCTAGGGCCGTAAAAAAACCCTAGGTTGATGCAATCGCCTCCAACCATCGATCTAACCTCACACCACCATCTCCAATGGCCATATCCACCATAACCATCACTAACCAAGACAACCACCGTTATTGCCACCTCCGTTGCCCCCTTCTACACGTGCCCCCTCCATGGCATCGCCGCCGAGGTTTCCAATAACCTCGATCGAAATCTTCAGATCTCCGCATCGCCCCCTTCAGCCTCCTCTACTGCTCTGCAACGGATTTGGAATGGGTCCTCAGAATGGGATGGGTTGGACGATAGAAATACGGGAGGAGAGAGAGGTGAAACAGTTGAAAAGAAGAGAGAAAGGGATGTGATAAACATCGTTTGAGCTTTAATAATACCGTTTCGACTTCAAACTTAATTTTGATCATTTTTTATTCCAAATTTTGCCAAACCTGAAAAATAAGATTTGTAGTATTCCGAGTTCGTTTTCTAATCCAACTTGAATCACCAAAATTGGACGTCGGACGAGAAAGATATACATGAATCAATGGATACTTCCCACAACTTTGATGTATTGAGATATCTAAAATTCAAAATGTGACTCATTCATGCATAACTTTGTCACACAACATCCAATCTAGCGGACTTAAGTTGAATTAGAAAACTAACCCAAAGGACTACAGTTTTCGTGTTTCGAATTTTGCCAAAATCAAAATAGAAATATGTCAAAATCAGGTTCGAAGTCAAAACGGTATTAGTAAAATTGAAACGACATTTAACATTTCAGAGAGAGAAATGGCCGGGGTGGGGCGACTGGAAAAAGAAAGAACATGAGAAGAGAGAATGAGAGGAATGATAGATAAATCTATATTTTATTTGAGGCTGTCATCCATTTCAAATTAAGTTTGTGGTGAGGGGCTCCTAGCATATTACCCTTAACAATAATACTCCTGCCAACTTAAAGAAAGATTTTTGGGTTTCCAACCACCGAGATCGGAATTGATGAGTTTATCACATAGACTGGTACGAAGCTGGATTCAAAGTTTTGTATATTTGAGAGTTTTTTTTTGTTTTTTTTTTTTTTTTGGTTTTTTTTATTTTTTTTTATTTTTTTTTATAAAACATTATATATAAAAATCAATTTTTTGGAGGCACAAAGCGCTGGCCTTGCTCACTTTGAGCTTCGGCGGGCCATGGTTATGCCTCGATAAAGAAATATATTTATTTTGGTCGAATATGTTTCACACTATGTA
Organism: Erythranthe guttata; assembly: GCF_056151865.1. Classification (NCBI taxonomy): domain Eukaryota; kingdom Viridiplantae; phylum Streptophyta; class Magnoliopsida; order Lamiales; family Phrymaceae; genus Erythranthe; species Erythranthe guttata. The sequence continues at coordinate 11,915,434 of NC_142546.1, read as the reverse complement.
TACGTTTTTTCAACAATGATTTATGAACCAGCTAATTTCATAAATTGTTTTGATCTTATAAATTGATTAGAATCATCTATAGATAGTCAATTCACTCTCAATCAGTTTCTACCTACTATTTATCATGCTTTAAAGGAAACATGTGTTACAAATTGGACTGCATCTATATATGTTATTTGTCATAATAATAATAATTAGTACCAAATCTTGAATTAATACATTTCTTTTGTTGTAATTCTCTTCCATAAACACACATATTCAATGCAAAAAAAAAAAAAAAAAAAAATCACAAGTTACATATAAATTATAATGACTATTATGATATTGCATAAAGTCCATCAAAATCTCATCATTATAATTAGCAAACTACTGTTACAGATTAGAGTTAAGATTAGCTGAAATTAACTAGTTAAATAGCTTTCAATATTGCCAATCAAAACATACGTTTTCACCTGACCAAAAATCCAAACATTAACTAACAAATATTTCTTAACTCCCAAATCATATGTAAAAATGTTAAAAACATAAATAAATAATTCCAGCTAGCTTTCATGGTACTAGAAATCCCAACTCTATAAATTAGACACATATTTTCATTCTTCCCTACACAAAATCCTCAAAAAATCCAAAAACTTTTCCCTCAATCTAAAAACAAGAAGAAGAAAAAAGTCGATCGCTATGGCGAAAAAACCAAGCATGGGCAGACAAAAGATCAAAATCGAGAAAATAGAGGTAAAAAACCACCTACAAGTCACCTTCTCGAAACGCAGATCCGGTCTATTCAAGAAAGCCAGTGAGCTCTGCACACTTTGTGGGGTCGAAATCGCAATTATCGTCTTCTCACCAGCTGGCAAAGTTTTCTCCTTCGGCCACCCCAATGTCGAGTCCATAGTCGACAGGTTCTTGGCTCGAAACTCTGCCACTAACAACAACACCAATATTAATATGAATATTACTAATAATAACGGGGGCCCGTATCATATTATCGAGGCTCAGAGAAATGCAAGTGTTAGAGAACTGAACTTGCAATTAGGGCAAGTTACGTACGAACTCGACTTGGAAAGGAAAAGGGGTGAGAATTTGGACAGCATGAGAAAAACAAATGAGACGCACTATTGGTGGGAGGCGCCCGTGGAGAAATTAGGGTTAGAGGAGCTGGAGCAGCTCAAGACTGCAATGGAAGATCTCAAGGAGAATGTGAGTCAGCAGTTGACTAAGATGATGAATATTCCTTCGAATATTTACATGTCGAATAATAACGGGGTTTTCGACCAATACGAGAGTAAACCTAGCCAGCTGGCGATTGTGGCTGATCATGAGAATAATAATGTTGATCATGCCAATGCTGGTTTTGGTTATTGCCATGGATTTTTCTGAAGCATGTAATCTTTATAATTTGATCATTAGTTTTTGGTTTTGTGCTAGTACCTTACTAGCTTTTTATTATTGAATAATCAATCATGCTTATGTTTGAATTATGATGAGATTTCATATATATTATATATGTTCTTGCAATGAGAATTTGTTTTGGTTTTCATTAATATTTCATGTATCCCAAATAATTATAACTGCAGGAGCAATTGTTGGCGTTTAATTGTGATGCGACTTTCTAGATATACTGATGAACAATAATTTATTTATTTATTTATTTTTGGTTATATATGAACATTAGGCTTACACATTAATGTTATGAATATTATGGAATAATGATATTTCCTTTTTTCTCCTGTGTTACGTTGATGGAAGCATGAGGTTGGATATGGTCTTATAGATTTAAATATATAACTGATCATGAACTGAATTAACTACCTTAATTTTGTAGAGCAATAAAAACTGAAGGAAAAAAGTAGCATAACATTTTTTAATGGTTACGTGGGTGTTTTGTGTTGGCACGACATTAGCGAGTCGCCTAATTAGCAATGTTAGGTACTTTTGTGAATAATACAATAGCTGCTAAAGTAAAACACGCTGGTTACACGTATAAAAAGATAAAGGAAGATTTCACCAAAATGAATCCAACACATAGAATCGTTTTTCCAATAGATTTGGCTAAGACCATTTTAGTTCAGTCCAGTTCTTTTGTCTAGAAATCCACAATGGGGGCAACTCTTTACAGGAACAAACTCCAGCTTTGGTTTCGCGCGGCCTAAACCTAGTTCTACCTAATTCTCTCAGTTGACTTGACTCACCAACACATGCACAGTCAATCAGGAACAAAGAACACTCAATCGCTCTGCTCAAACTGTAACTTTCACTCTCAATATTATTTAATAACTCACAGAAGAAGATTAAAACTGAAAATAATGAAGTGTGTATCAGGATCAATGTTTTGCTTTCTCTCTAAGAAAGCAAAAACAACAATGTGCTGAAGCATGGAATACGCTCCAGTGCCAAAGTCAATCGAGCACGGTGAAGGCTCCTTTAAGAGGTCATCGGGCAGAGAGAGAGAGAGAGAGAGAGAGAGAGAGAGAGAGAGAGAGAGAGAGAGAGAGAGAGAGAGAGAGAGAGAGAGATAAAGAGAGAGAGAGAGAGTTAGGGTTGGCAGAGGTGAGGAGATGAATGAGAGTTGGAACGCTTAGGATCAACTGAGATAAAGTAACAGTCAAGATTCGATATTGACCAAAGCTAGTTTGAGCTTAGTAAAACCGGCCCATTTCCTCGTGTGGGTCTCCCGGTAGGAGTTTAGAGTTGGTTTCAATCACAAAGTTCAATTTGAGCACATTTCTCAACAATTCTCCACTTGGCCCACGATGGATTTATTTGAACAATTCTGTACACTTTTTGGACATAACAATAAGGGGTTATCATTACTAATTTTCCTGTGTACACAAAGTCAATGGAGAAAAACTTTTAGCAATCACACAGAAAACTAAAAGAGAAATTCACATAGAATATTCACAGAGAATATTTGGGACTGTCACAAAGATAGCTCAGAAGATGCATTCACAAAGAACACATTTAGTCACATGGACTGTTTTAGGAACATAACCATTTCAAGTTTCGAAAATTATGTTCAGTCTTTGCAAATATGAACAAAATTTCTCAATTGGTAAACATTTGGTTCCTATATCTGGTGGATTGAATTCAGATGGAATTTTTCAAGCTCAATCGATCATTTTTCCGCAATATCCCATACAAAATGTAACTTCACATCAATGTGCTTGGTCATATCATGGAAAATAGGATTTTTGCACCGTTCGATTCTATATTGGCTAGAGAATACACGACCTTTCTTATTCAATTTTTTTAGACATAATGCCTTTAAGCCAAATAGATTCTTTCATAACTTCAGTTGCAGTTATGTACTCAGATTCTATAGTACATAGAGAAATAATGTTCTGTAATTGAGATTTCCAACGAATACAAGCACCATAGAGAGTAAACGCATAAAAAGTTGTTGATTTCCTAGAATCTCTATCATTAGCAAAGTTTGAATTCACATATCCACATAATTCAATACCAACAGAAGATTTAGAAATCATGATCCATGTTTTCAAGGAACTTTTCAAATACCTTAACAACTATTTAACAAGCTCCGAATGAGGCAAACCAAGAGCAGGCTTGTACCTACCAAGACATTTAATATCATATGAAATGTCATGCATAATGCATACCATCAAAACTTAATTGAACCAATTGCACTAGCATAAGACACATATTGCATTTCAAGTTTTTCACGTTCACTCTTTGGAGATTGTTCCTTACTTAGTTAAAAATAAGCAGCTAAAGATACATTCACAAGTTTATAATTATTCATAGTAAATTTTCAAGGATGTTAACCACATAGGAAGATTGATTAAAAAACAATGAAAAATTCTTTCTATCTCCGACTGTGTCCATTTCTAAGATTTTTTTAGCACATCCCCTAAGGATTTCATGAAAAGTTTTCACTTAGACAGGTTTTAACATGATCAATGGTGTTTAGATAAGGGTGGACAATTAACTACCATCTACATAAAGTAAATCCACATAAAGTAGAAGAAAAACACGAGTTTGAACAAGATCTTTAAAATACAAGTATGAATCATAAACGCTTCTAAAAAATTTGAAAGATACCATACATGAATCAAAATTCTTATTCCACTGTCTTTGAGACTGTTTCAAGGCATACAAAGATTTCTTTAGCTGAGAAATATAGAAATGATGCAGTTTATCAGTATATCCCAAGGATGTAAAAAGCGGTAATCGGGTCAGAGGCGGTTAGGCACCGCCTCGCGATTAATCAGTACGGCGGTGATTAATCGGCGATAAATCAGAAATAAATCGGTTTTTAAAATTTACATAGATATTATTTATAAATACTTAAAAAATATATAAAAAGATATCTAAACATGGTTATATCTCCATCATTTATATATTCTAATAACGTAATAAAAGTTTAATAATAATAAGATCATAATACTATAAAAATCCTTATAAAATACAAAATAAAAACGCAATTCTTTTGAATTTAAATTGTGTATTGAACACTGCAAGTATATATCATTAGGTTCTTTAATAATAAAGATTAACATAAACAAAATAAAGCATAAACTAATTTTTATTAAAATCCCAACTTTGATTTTGAATAAAAAAAAAGAAAAAAAAAATCGATTTTTGCCACCAATGTTTGACCCGCCTCCAAGGTTTTGACCGCCTCAACCCGCCTCGGACCGCCTCTGCCTCAGTGACCGATTAATCAGCTGCCTCGCCCGATTTCTAGAACACTAGTAAATTCTTCAAGTTGGTTCATGTAAAATTTCTTGTTAAGTTCGCCATGCAAAAATGATGTTTTTACATCCATTTACTTAAGTTCCCCGTTAAAATGAGAAATTAAATCAAGTAATGTTCTAACAGTGGTGTACTTCACAACATGTGCAAAGATTTCATTATAGTTAATATCTTCTGTTTGGGTAAATCCCCTATCAACTAACCTAGTTTTATATCTAAGAGAATCTGAGTCATACTTGATTTTAAATAACCATTTACAATCAATCAAAGAACGCTTGGTAGGTTTATGAACAAAACTCCAAGTATTAGTGACATGCATATATTTCATTCCAGCATCCATATCTTCAATCAATTTGTTAAATTCATTAAATTTTAAAGCCTCATTACATGTTTTAGGTTCCTTTACATTCAAAGTTTCAAACACATTGAAAATAAAAGCAGATATATTGAAATCGTCAAAATGATGAGGTTTCCTAATGTTATCCCTTTTAGTCTATCTCTAGCAAGTTGATATTAATATAAATTATTTACATTAGGCACATAAGATTCCACATTTTGATCATAGACATCATCGGACATTTAGAATCATTCTTGACTTCATGTTGAGTTTCAGCAGGCACATTAGTGGATTTCTCCACCTCATATGCAATAGGATCAGGAACAGTAAACACATAAGCGCTAGAAATGGAAATTCAGACTCATTAAATACCATATATGTACTTATAATAGTTGTATATCCATGCCCATCAGGATAGTCAAGAAACACACATTTAACAAACATGGGATCTCAATTATCAATTTTCTGATGCAAAAAATCAGAACAAAAAAAAAAAAAAAAAAATTAGACAGGTCTACTAGTTTACCACACCAAACAAATTCAGGCAATTTACCATTTAGATGCACATAAGGGGATCTATTTACTAAATATACAACAATTATAACAACTTCTCCCCAAAACAGTTTATGTATCTAGATGCATCTTATTACATTGATCTAAATTTATCAAGAAGAGTCCTATCAGCAATACCATTTTACTGAGGGGTATATGCAATAGTCTTATGCCTCTTAATACCAGATTCAATGCATAAATTGTCAAATCATAATTACAAAACTCAATGCCATTTTATGTTCTCAAGGTTTTAATTTTTTTACCAGTTTAATTTTTAATTAGAGTCTTCCATACTTTAACCTTATCAATCAAATTAGATTTATGCTTAAGCAGAAACACAAAGACTTTTCTAGAAAAATCATCAATTATAGATATAAAATACCAATTCCCACCATGTATAAGAACATATGCAGGACCACACATATCAGAATGTATATACTCAAGAATATCAGAGCATTTGGATGAATTTGGGTATGAAGAAACGTGTAATTTAGATTTTATTTGCTTACCCTAAATGTATGAATCACATAAAGACATCAGACTTATAATATATTCATTAAGATATTTTTTCTTATAAAGAATTTCAAGACCTTTATTATTAATATGACCTAACCTGTTGTGCCATAATTCAGTTAAGTCATGCATGCTGGACAAAATTTACATATGCAACATACATGTTTTGAAATCCAACAGCCTTGAAAACAAGCATGCACCCCTTTTTAATCATCATAACACCATTACCTCATTCACCCTTATACCCACTATCTTCATGTGAAACACGTGACATTAGATTATTACTCAAAGTGGGAACATGTCTCACATTTTTCAGAGTTAACACATCAATTTCAAAATTATATTTGTGACGAGCTCAAAGTCCTCGTCGATACGAGTGCCTCTTCGAAATTTCCAATTTCCAAAATTGGAAACTTCCAATTCAGTGGACTTGCTAAATCGGGAAACTTCCCAATTTAGAAAGTTCACTAAATTCCGCATTTCTCCTTTCTCCACGTTTATTCCAATTCGCAATTCACAATTACGAATCTTGGATTCAATCATATCGACATCCAATCGTTCAAAGATTAACACATTAATCTATGCTTGTTGTTATCAAGGATCTATATTACACGAGAAGTGTGACCCTCAATGGTTCAGGTGTATGCTAGCCGTGGGCTCACAACTCTTTGTGATTCGAACAACACATTGTTCTTATACGAACTCCTCCCAAGAGTCCCGATTAGAGTAGAACTCATTTTACCTAATCCCGATCAAATCGGTGCCCAACGAATCAAGATTGGCGTCTAGCAACTACGCATCATGATTCCCTAGATACAAATGAAGTGCCTGCAAGAACCTTATGATATAGTTAGCGTACAGTACGATCCCTTCGTAGCACATGTCCCGATTGAACTAGAGGCATTGGTTCACCGAGACCTCTTATAAAGTTCAATAACCGTGCGAACGTTCTAGGTATTATAAATCCGTTCGTGTGCGACTTAGGGAAACACATTTCCCTAATCACCCCACTATCAACTCTGGCCAGAGATTCCATGGATTATAAACCGTCAGAACACACAGGACATCCATGACTACTCAAGCGCTCGAATCCCCTACTACAATGCACAGACTTCACACTAGATTTCGGATTGCACGAACGTTGGCCCTTGGAGCGGTCCGCGGTGGGACTCAGGGACAGGTCACGATACAATCGGTCCTCTAGTGAAGTCACGGTGATGTCTGGGTCTTAAGGACTAATGGTGTACAACTATATCTTAGAAACCTATTACTCGATGAATGAGAACCACTTATAGATTTCTAGGGCGAGGGAGTTCAGTGAACTCATCCAGTATGAGCACCCACTCAAGTATGCCGATGTCACAACACCGAGGACTGATGAGACGCAGTACACATACACTAAGTGCTAGTCTCAAAAGGGAAAGGCCGGTATCCTCATTATTGGCGTAACCCATCGACTAGGAACAAGGTTTAACAGTTACATTACATTGCTGAGTTATCTCACGATTCTACTAGATCAACTCACAGTAATAGAGTAACTCGTTAGGACTATATCTATGCTGCTTGCATGGGATAACAGATATAGAATGCCAAATAAGATATTTTATTATTACGAACGAAAAACGATTGTTTTATTACAAGGAAAAGAGAAAGACCACAGCCACAAGTTGGCTTGCCGGTCACCTACTCTAACAGTTACAAGTACTAGTAATTGATCGTTAGGATCGTGAGATATTTACTTAAGTATTATAACTGTTAAACGTGTTCCTAGTCGAAGGGTTACGCCACTAATGAGGATATCGGCCTTTCCCATTAAGACTAGCACTTAGTGTATGTGTACTGCATCTCATCAGTAAACGGTATTGTGATATCGGCATGCATAAGTGGGTGCTCGTAAGTTGACGAGTTCACTGAACTCCCTCACCCTAGAAATCTCTAAGTGGTTCCCAATAATCGAGTAGAGATATCTATGGTATAGTTGTACACCATTAGTCCTTATGACCTAGACATCACCGTGACTTCACTAGAGGACCAGCTGTATCGTGACCTGTCCCTGAGTTCCACCGAGGACCATCCCAAGGGCCAGTGTTCGTGCAGTCCGAAATCTAGTGGGAGGTCTGTGCATTGTAGTCGGGGATTCGATCGCTAGAATAGTCTTGGATGTCCTGTGTGTTCTGAAAGTTTGTAATCATTCTAAGTCTCTGGCCAGAGCTGACTAAGTGATGATTAGAGAATTCGATTCTCTAAGTCATGCACGTAAGGATTACAACACTTAGAACGATCGCACCGTCATCGAACATATAAAGAGGTCTCGATGAACCAATGCCTCTAGTTCGATCGGGACATATGAATCGAAGGGACCGTACTGTACGTTAACTATATCTGAAGGTTCTTGCAGGCACTTCATTTGTATCTAGGGAATCATGACGCGTAGTTGCTAGACGCCAATCTTGATTCGTTGGTTGGTTAAGGTGAAACGAGTTTCATCTTAATCGTAACTCTAAGGGGACGAGTTTTGACCACAAAGGGTTGTGGGCCCACGGCTAGCTTACACCTGAACCATCGAGGGTCACACTGCTCGTGCACATGAGATCTTTGAATAAACGGTCAGAGATAAAATGGTTTATCTTTGCATGATTGGAAGTCAATATGATTGGGTCCAACATTCGTAATTTGGAATTATGAATGAGAATAAGAAAAGGAAAAGAATAGGCGAAAGTTGTAGTGAACTTTCTAAATCGGGAAGTTTCCAAATTTAGAAAGTGCACTGAACTAGGGTTTCCACTTTTGGAAAGTTGGAAAATGAAAGATGGCACTCGTAATGACGAGAACATTATAATGAATCCGAATATGTAATTGTTACGATTTTCCGATCATTGAATTGAGAGAGACGAGCAAGTGAAGGAACTGACGAGCTTAAGCTGTTGGGCCCGGTCCAACTTAAGCCCGTTAGGGTTTTATGCAAGGGACTATAAATACATGATTTATAGGTCTTGCACAAACACACAACACGTCCAAAAACCCTAGCCGCTCCCTCTCTCACGCTCGGCCATCTCCCCTCGGCCACCGCGCCATCGTCGCCGGAAAATCGCCGGAATCGGCCATCCGTTGGCCGATCTCTTTCGGTATTCCTTTCCTTCTTTCTTTTCTCCCGTTATTCTGACTATTACGTGTCTAGTGCCACGTGTTTAGTAGATCGAAGTATACGAGGTGAAATCCAAGAGGAGGAAGATTGAAGAATCGAAGATGCGAGAAAGCAATTCTGAAAAACTGCTCTCGGATTTTCTGCGCTGTCCAGCGAGAAAATTCGCCATAAATCAACCGGTGATCGGATGGATGTGAAATTTTGACAGAAGCTTCACGACTCATAAATCTACCATCGTCCAGAAGGAATTATTCATCCAGTAAATACGCATGGAGATACGGAAGTCGGAGCAAGGCTGTAATTTCAGATCAGCAAACAGATTGGATCAATAGGAGTGGAAGAGCAGCTAGCCATCTTCTCTGCGCGTGAGATTCACGCGCCGCCGTGGCCGTCTCGCCGCTGCACCGCTGCTGCCCCAATTGTACGGATTGGTTTCCGTAGCAATCTCGACTTGCTAAACGCTCCTACCTCACGCTTCAAGAGGTAAACACACGAAACCCTAGTTTCGATTCATTTACGTTTAAACTATGAATTCATGTTTGCAATCGTATGATTTTATGTGATTATGTGTAATCGGTTTTAATCTTTGCAAGCATGTTAATTGGTTTAAACGCGAGCATGTTAATTGATTTAAATTCGGTTAAATTATTTAGCATGTATGTTGTTTTTAATTTCGCTGGAAGCGCAAAGGTACGCAATTAATTGATTTAATTTGTCGGGCATGTACATGTGTGATTTAAAGCCGTTTAATTCGCATAAAATTTTTGTTTTCCGCTGCGTATGCGTGCCCGAAACCCAACAGTGGTATCAGAGCTCGTTGCGCAATTAATTGCGTTCGTATTTATATGCTATGATTTTATGCATGTTCGATTTATTAAAGTAGTGATTGTCGTATTATGTAATTGGGAGTTTTCGTAAGTTTAAAATATTTTTGAAATATTGTTTAGAATTTTTCCAGCTTTAAAATTGTTTAAAATTGGAAAATCGGATCTGAAATTATTTTAAAATGTCGGTTTTTAAATTGTTCGGATCGAACCGGCCGAACCGCCCGGTTCGATGGTTGTGCACGATTTAGTTGACCGAATCCACGTGGATTCGGGTCGGTCAGACCGGTTCTCGGTCCGACTGACCCGGCCCACTGATTTGGGTCAATTGGACCGGGCAGAACCGGACCGTTTCGGTCCGAACCGGTCAGACCGGTCGGCCGAACCGGTTCACTGAAAAAAAAAAAAAAAAAAATTATTTCAGATTTCTAAAATTAAACTTAAAACAAATTGATTTTAAATTTTGGAAAATTATTTTCAATTAATCCCAATTAGATAATTGGATCGACAATCATCTATTTTAGTAAATAGGTGTTAGATTAATTAATTAATTTAAATTGTTAAATTGATTTCAATTAATAGAACACACGTATAATATTGATTATACTTCAACTTAATTAGTAGTACCTCAACATTATTTGAATGATTTATGCTAGTTGAGGTTCTATAATTATTTTGAAAACCCGATAATTAATTAATGTAATTAATTATATAGTTAGGTCGTATGTTCCTCTTAGGACAATATGCGTTTTCCATATACCTTTAGAGAACATAGATGTAGGAATCACATAGACCTATCCGAACCTTCTGATGAGATAAAACTTTTAATAAAAATCCCTCATTCTTAATCTAATTAAGAATTATTTCAAGCTATAAAGAAATACCCAATCTGTTGAGTTATTTCTTTCCTTCTGCCAACGGTTGGATTATGTGTAGCCCTTCACTGTAGTGCAGTAAGCCGTGTTAGCGGGGAGTGCTATGGTGGAGTAAGCTGTAATTCAATTGACATAGCGATGAAGGTAGCCATAGAAAAGGGTTATGTTGGATTAACGTGGTCGGCTAGATTAACTAGGGACTGCATTAGTTTGGCATAATCATGTTCTATGAGCATCTTTGATTGGTAGGTTAGACTTGACACACGACGATTTTGATATTCGCGAGATTAACTTAGGTCATTATCAAGTGTGAGGAAAATTAATTTAGGGTCATATTGTGGATATGATTGATTGTGATCTACCTTTGGGCAAATATAATCGGGCTAGATTAACTACGGGTTATATTTGTCTATTGGACCTAAAGCCCATTAAGAAAAATCAGTTTTCTCGTTTGTCTACTAGAGGGAAGTGGAACTCGATAAAATTAGTGGGAGAACAATTAAATAACATAAGTCCAAACATTTAATTGTAACAATCATTTAACGCGAATCTCTAATAATCCTCTTCTCTATACCTCTCAGATAATCATGTCTAAGAATCCCATAATGTCAATCCTCGACAATAAACTCAATGGCCCTAATTACCTAGATTGGTTGCGTAGTCTTAAGCGTGTGCTAACCGTTGAGGGGCGTCTCTATGTTTTGAACGAGAGACTTCCCGCCACTATACCTGCCACAGCGACTGATGCTGAAAAGGAAACTTATGAAGCATGGAAGAAAGATGACACACATGCTAGGTGCTATATGATAAGCCGCCATGGAGCCCGCGCTTGCGAGGAAATATGAGTCTCACATGCATGCTTTCGATATAAAGGCTCATCTCGATAGCATGTATAGTGAGAATATTAGGGCATCGAGGTACGCTGCTACAAAGGAGTTGATCACGGCGAGACTGCGCGAAGGGACTTCGGTCCACGAGCACTGTCTCAAAATAATCACTCTCCTTGAAAAGCTAGTGAATCTCGATGTCACCCTCCCGGCCGAGCTCTCGTTGGATTTGATCCTGTTGTCTCTTCCTAGTTCCTATGAATCATTCATAGTGAACTTCAACATGAACAAACTTGATCCTCCCTTGGATGAGTTAATGAACATGTTGGTCAGTTTCGAGTCCACCATTAAGAAAGAGAAGTCTGTTCTCATTGTTGCTACTTCTGGAAAGAAGAGTTCTTCCCAAAAGAAGAGAAATGAAAGAGTTCCCTTCATAAACAACAAGTTCGAAGTGGGTGAAGGTAGTGGGGGCCCCTGAGCCAAAAATCAGCAAAACGTAAGGAGATAGATCAAAACCCCGCACAACTTTGGCACGCTAGATTAGGTCATGTCTTTTTAAGAAGGATGAACGATTTTGTCAGTGAAGGATTGTTCTCTTTGGAGGACGTGAAATCACTACAAACTTGTGAATCTTGCCTTAAAGGGAAAATGACCAAGTCACCCTACAAAGGGAAAATGGAACGAGCCGAGGGTCTTTTGGATTTGATCCATACAGACGTATGTGGTCCACTAAGTGTTAGTGCGAAGGGTGGATATAACTACTTCGCCACCTTTACCGACGATTATTCTAGGTATGGGTATGTGTACTTGATGAAGTACAAGTCTGAAACATTTGAAAGGTTCAAAGATTTTAGACATGAAGTAGAAAAGCAACTCGGACGAAGTATTAAGAAGCTGCGATCCGATCGTGGTGGAGAGTACTTGAGCATCGAGTTCATTGACTATCTAAAAGAAAATGGGATACAGTCCCAATGGACTCCACCGGGAACTCCTCAACTTAATGGAGTATCCGAACGTCGGAATCGAACTTTATTAGATATGGTTCGATCCATGATGGGGTTCACAAACTTACCGGCATACTTGTGGGGTCATGCACTCCGTACTGCCGCGTATTTGCTGAATAGAGTTAACACCAAAGCAGTTAAATCCACACCTTATGAACTTTGGCATTCCCGGAAACCCAATTACAAACATATTAGGATATGGGGTTGTCCCGCTTATGTGAAGCGATTAGTGGGAGATAAGTTGGATAGTAAATCCGACTTGTGCTATTTTGTGGGGTATCCCGAAGACTCAATGGGATACGAGTTTTATTATGTCAAAGAAGCAAAGACGTTTGTTTCAAGAAATGCCACCTTTTTGGAAAGGGAGTTTCTATCCGATAGAAAGGGCAGCATGATAGAACTTGAAGTAATTCAAGAACCACAAAGTGAAGTTCAAACGCAAGAACAAGTAATCGAACCAATACAACAAACCACTAATATACCTCCTGAACCTACGGTACGTAGATCCGAAAGAGTTCGGAAAATGCCGGATAGGTTATTCCTCCTCGAAAATGATGAAGATCATGTTGATCTTGGACGAGATCCAAGAACATACAATGAGGCCGTATCGGATGCGGACATGGGACATTGGCTAACTGCCATGAAATCCGAAATGGACTCCATGTACTCCAACAAGGTGTGGACCTTGGTAGATCCACCTAAGGGAATTGTTCCTATAGGCTGTAAGTGGATCTATAAGAAGAAAATTGGAGTGGATGGAAAGGTATCGACCTATAAAGCTAGATTGGTAGCGAAAGGATATACTCAAAGGCAAGGAGTTGACTATGAGGAAACTTTTTCACCAGTCGCGATGCTGAAGTCCATTAGGATTTTGCTGGCCATAGCTGCGTGGTACGACTACGAGATATGGCAAATGGATGTGAAGACCGCCTTCCTTAATGGAGATATTGAGGAAGAAATTTACATGGCGCAGCCGGAAGGCTTCATATCTTCTGGAAGTGAGCAAAAGGTTTGCAAGCTCCAGCGATCCATTTATGGATTGAAGCAAGCATCCCGTAGTTGGAACATTAGGTTCGACTCAACTATCAAAGAGTTTGATTTTGAGAAGAATCCGGAGGAACCTTGTGTATACAAGAAGGTTAGTGGGAGGGCAGTAATATTTCTACTGCTTTACGTTGATGACATTCTACTCATTGGGAATGACGTAGGAATGTTACAGCAAACGAAAGCATGGTTGTCCACACGTTTCTCAATGAAGGATTTGGGAGAAGCATCTTATGTATTAGGAATACGCATCTATAGAGATAGAGCAAGAAAGATGCTTGGCTTATCCCAAAGCCTGTACATAGACACCGTTATGAAACGGTTTAGCATGGAAGAATCCAAGAAGGGATTCTTGCCAATGTCCCATGGGGTTCGTCTCTCGAAATCTATGTGTCCCCAAACACCTAGTGAAATCGAGGAGATGAAAAGGACGCCCTATGCTTCTGCCATAGGAAGCATAATGTATGGCATGCTATGTACGAGACCCGATATTGCGTATGCTGTGAGTGTCACAAGCAGATATCAGTCTAACCCCGGCCCGGCTCACTGGAAAGCCGTGAAAGATATCCTCAAGTACTTGCGAAGGACTAAGGATATATTTTTGGTCTATGGGGGTGCCGAGTTGAAATTAGAGGGTTTCACTGACTCTAGTTTTCAATCGGACGTGGACGACTCAAAGTCGACTTCTGGATTTATATTCACGCTTAATGGTGGTGCCGTGTGTTGGAAGAGTTCCAAGAAAAGCACGACGGCCGATTCTACTACCGAAGCGGAATACATTGCAGCGTCCGAAGCTGCAAAAGATGGGACTTGGATAAGGAAGTTCATCCAAGAGTTGGGTGTCATTCCTAATGCTAGTGATCCAGTACCGTTGTACTGTGATAACACCGGAGCCTTGGCGCAAGCTAAGGAGCCGAGATCTCATCAGAAGTTGAAGCATATTCTGAGAAAGTATCATATGATCCGAGAGATCATTGATAAAGGTGAAGTTAAGGTAGAACGAGTCACCTCGGAAGAGAACGTTGCAGACCCCTTCACGAAGCCTTTACCAAGATCGGTCCATGAGAAACATCGAGAGTCGATGGGATTGCGGTTTATGGGTAGTTGGCTTTAGGTCAAGTGGGAGATTGTTAGAGTAGGTGACCAACAAGCCAACCTGTGGCTGTGGTCTTTCGTATTTATTATTGTAATAAACGAACCTTTATTCGTATTAATGATAAAACACATTGGCATTCTATATCTTTGTCCCTTTGTCACAAGCATAGATATAGTCCTTACAGTTGTTACTGTTGGGGATCGTGCATGTATACGCAGCGGAATTTAAAAATTTTATATCGAACTAGTTTCGATTACATGCAATACTAATCACATAGTCAACGTACCTTAACGCTTCCGCCATACATATGGTAATTTTCGATTTAATTGAAAAATACATAAAACCGAAAAATCACGAAACATGCTTATTCATCATTTAATGAAATCGAAACACGTAATCACATATTACTCGTGCTCGTAAATTAATAATCATACAAACATGTTCGAATCGAATTACGAAAGTTCCGATTTAATTACCTCTTGTAGCGTGCGATTTCGACGAATCGAAATCCTAGAACGAGTCACGTACAAGCTGCTAATTACCAATCCTCGGGGCTGCACCTCACGGCTGGAACAAGCTGATCCAGCAAGCAACGAGCGGCGACGAACGGCAGCAGCAGCGGCGGCGCGTGGCAGCGGCAGCGGCGGCGCGTGAGCGGCGGTGCGGCGCGTGCGGCGGTGCGTGGATTCGTCGGGGCAGCAGCTCCTCTCCAATTAGGTTTCACCTCGTATTTTCGACCCACTCGAACTACAGCACTAGATGTAAACGAGTTAGATAACAACACGAATAAAACGAAGGAGAAAGAGGAGAAAAACCGGCGGTTTCCCGGCGGTGGTCGGCGGTGGCGCGGCGGAGATGCAACGGCCGAATGGGGCTGAGCGGCTAGGGTTTTGGTGCTGAAAAATCTGATCTCAAAACTCCTTTTGAGGTCTATTTATATCTAGGGTTTTCAACCCTAGCGGGCTTAAGTCATTGGGCTTGACCCACTGATGCATTAAGTCCATTCCCTTTACGGCCTCGTTTCTAATAAACGATCGTCCACAAAATTATAACAAAATTATATTTGTGACGAGCTCAAAGTCCTCGTCGATACGAGTGCCTCTTCGAAATTTCCAATTTCCAAAATTGGAAACTTCCAATTCAGTGGACTTGCTAAATCGGGAAACTTCCCAATTTAGAAAGTTCACTAAATTCCGCATTTCTCCTTTCTCCACGTTTATTCCAATTCGCAATTCACAATTACGAATCTTGGATTCAATCATATCGACATCCAATCGTTCAAAGATTAACACATTAATCTATGCTTGTTGTTATCAAGGATCTATATTACACGAGAAGTGTGACCCTCAATGGTTCAGGTGTATGCTAGCCGTGGGCTCACAACTCTTTGTGATTCGAACAACACATTGTTCTTATACGAACTCCTCCCAAGAGTCCCGATTAGAGTAGAACTCATTTTACCTAATCCCGATCAAATCGGTGCCCAACGAATCAAGATTGGCGTCTAGCAACTACGCATCATGATTCCCTAGATACAAATGAAGTGCCTGCAAGAACCTTATGATATAGTTAGCGTACAGTACGATCCCTTCGTAGCACATGTCCCGATTGAACTAGAGGCATTGGTTCACCGAGACCTCTTATAAAGTTCAATAACCGTGCGAACGTTCTAGGTATTATAAATCCGTTCGTGTGCGACTTAGGGAAACACATTTCCCTAATCACCCCACTATCAACTCTGGCCAGAGATTCCATGGATTATAAACCGTCAGAACACACAGGACATCCATGACTACTCAAGCGCTCGAATCCCCTACTACAATGCACAGACTTCACACTAGATTTCGGATTGCACGAACGTTGGCCCTTGGAGCGGTCCGCGGTGGGACTCAGGGACAGGTCACGATACAATCGGTCCTCTAGTGAAGTCACGGTGATGTCTGGGTCTTAAGGACTAATGGTGTACAACTATATCTTAGAAACCTATTACTCGATGAATGAGAACCACTTATAGATTTCTAGGGCGAGGGAGTTCAGTGAACTCATCCAGTATGAGCACCCACTCAAGTATGCCGATGTCACAACACCGAGGACTGATGAGACGCAGTACACATACACTAAGTGCTAGTCTCAAAAGGGAAAGGCCGGTATCCTCATTATTGGCGTAACCCATCGACTAGGAACAAGGTTTAACAGTTACATTACATTGCTGAGTTATCTCACGATTCTACTAGATCAACTCACAGTAATAGAGTAACTCGTTAGGACTATATCTATGCTGCTTGCATGGGATAACAGATATAGAATGCCAAATAAGATATTTTATTATTACGAACGAAAAACGATTGTTTTATTACAAGGAAAAGAGAAAGACCACAGCCACAAGTTGGCTTGCCGGTCACCTACTCTAACAGTTACAAGTACTAGTAATTGATCGTTAGGATCGTGAGATATTTACTTAAGTATTATAACTGTTAAACGTGTTCCTAGTCGAAGGGTTACGCCACTAATGAGGATATCGGCCTTTCCCATTAAGACTAGCACTTAGTGTATGTGTACTGCATCTCATCAGTAAACGGTATTGTGATATCGGCATGCATAAGTGGGTGCTCGTAAGTTGACGAGTTCACTGAACTCCCTCACCCTAGAAATCTCTAAGTGGTTCCCAATAATCGAGTAGAGATATCTATGGTATAGTTGTACACCATTAGTCCTTATGACCTAGACATCACCGTGACTTCACTAGAGGACCAGCTGTATCGTGACCTGTCCCTGAGTTCCACCGAGGACCATCCCAAGGGCCAGTGTTCGTGCAGTCCGAAATCTAGTGGGAGGTCTGTGCATTGTAGTCGGGGATTCGATCGCTAGAATAGTCTTGGATGTCCTGTGTGTTCTGAAAGTTTGTAATCATTCTAAGTCTCTGGCCAGAGCTGACTAAGTGATGATTAGAGAATTCGATTCTCTAAGTCATGCACGTAAGGATTACAACACTTAGAACGATCGCACCGTCATCGAACATATAAAGAGGTCTCGATGAACCAATGCCTCTAGTTCGATCGGGACATATGAATCGAAGGGACCGTACTGTACGTTAACTATATCTGAAGGTTCTTGCAGGCACTTCATTTGTATCTAGGGAATCATGACGCGTAGTTGCTAGACGCCAATCTTGATTCGTTGGTTGGTTAAGGTGAAACGAGTTTCATCTTAATCGTAACTCTAAGGGGACGAGTTTTGACCACAAAGGGTTGTGGGCCCACGGCTAGCTTACACCTGAACCATCGAGGGTCACACTGCTCGTGCACATGAGATCTTTGAATAAACGGTCAGAGATAAAATGGTTTATCTTTGCATGATTGGAAGTCAATATGATTGGGTCCAACATTCGTAATTTGGAATTATGAATGAGAATAAGAAAAGGAAAAGAATAGGCGAAAGTTGTAGTGAACTTTCTAAATCGGGAAGTTTCCAAATTTAGAAAGTGCACTGAACTAGGGTTTCCACTTTTGGAAAGTTGGAAAATGAAAGATGGCACTCGTAATGACGAGAACATTATAATGAATCCGAATATGTAATTGTTACGATTTTCCGATCATTGAATTGAGAGAGACGAGCAAGTGAAGGAACTGACGAGCTTAAGCTGTTGGGCCCGGTCCAACTTAAGCCCGTTAGGGTTTTATGCAAGGGACTATAAATACATGATTTATAGGTCTTGCACAAACACACAACACGTCCAAAAACCCTAGCCGCTCCCTCTCTCACGCTCGGCCATCTCCCCTCGGCCACCGCGCCATCGTCGCCGGAAAATCGCCGGAATCGGCCATCCGTTGGCCGATCTCTTTCGGTATTCCTTTCCTTCTTTCTTTTCTCCCGTTATTCTGACTATTACGTGTCTAGTGCCACGTGTTTAGTAGATCGAAGTATACGAGGTGAAATCCAAGAGGAGGAAGATTGAAGAATCGAAGATGCGAGAAAGCAATTCTGAAAAACTGCTCTCGGATTTTCTGCGCTGTCCAGCGAGAAAATTCGCCATAAATCAACCGGTGATCGGATGGATGTGAAATTTTGACAGAAGCTTCACGACTCATAAATCTACCATCGTCCAGAAGGAATTATTCATCCAGTAAATACGCATGGAGATACGGAAGTCGGAGCAAGGCTGTAATTTCAGATCAGCAAACAGATTGGATCAATAGGAGTGGAAGAGCAGCTAGCCATCTTCTCTGCGCGTGAGATTCACGCGCCGCCGTGGCCGTCTCGCCGCTGCACCGCTGCTGCCCCAATTGTACGGATTGGTTTCCGTAGCAATCTCGACTTGCTAAACGCTCCTACCTCACGCTTCAAGAGGTAAACACACGAAACCCTAGTTTCGATTCATTTACGTTTAAACTATGAATTCATGTTTGCAATCGTATGATTTTATGTGATTATGTGTAATCGGTTTTAATCTTTGCAAGCATGTTAATTGGTTTAAACGCGAGCATGTTAATTGATTTAAATTCGGTTAAATTATTTAGCATGTATGTTGTTTTTAATTTCGCTGGAAGCGCAAAGGTACGCAATTAATTGATTTAATTTGTCGGGCATGTACATGTGTGATTTAAAGCCGTTTAATTCGCATAAATTTTTTTTTTTCCGCTGCGTATGCGTGCCCGAAACCCAACAAGTCTAACATCCAATTTTTATCAGATAATGATGCAAGCACATAATTCACAGAAGAAATATCCCCATCAGTAATCATAAACACATCTCTGATATTCTCAGTAACTTGATCAACCTGGTCATTGGACTTGTTAACCCATTTAGGTTTAGTGCATCCATTTGCATAATGACCTGGTTCATGACTGTTATAACATTTCATGTTCTTAGGTCTAGACTTTGACCTACTCCTATCCCTGCCCTTTTTCTTGTTTTGAAAGCTCCGATTTTAGTTTTGATTTGACTTGCTAGAAGAAAGTTTTTCAAAATTCCCTGTTTTCTGTTTTCCTATTACAAATCAAGTTTCTACCTTACCATAGGAATTCTTTCCATTGGTGGTTATCAAAACAAGTTCTCTGTTGTTTAAGCCATTTATAACAGTTTCAAGAGTCAATTTATCTCTACCTTACTTAATAATAGACTTGACATCACTATAGGTGTCTCGAAAGAACAATGGGGGTATATTCAACAATATTTGTATCCCTAGTAAATTTAATATCTTGAACGAGTTTTGTAAGTTATCAAGATTCTAATCAATATATTTATGCATATCCAGTTTGAATCTGAAATGTTTTTCAAGCATAAATATATTTGAGGGGCAGAGAAGTTTCAGTAGAAGTCTCTTCTAACTTATCCTATAATTCCTTAGCAAAATCTAGCTTACCCAATTTTCAAATTACATAATCAGACTCGTTTAGAATAATAAGAGAGTAAGCTAGTTCATCATGTCCATCTTTAGCCTCTTCACTAGTTTTATCATCATAGGACAAAGTTATAGCCTTAAAACACTTTTGTCGTACCAAACATCTTTTATTATGTTTCCATATAGAGAAGTCTCTCTTACCATCAAATGAGGCCACATCATAAGAATTCATATCACAAAGAATCATAATAGAACACATAGAGATGGGCAAGTCAACACATAATTGCACAAGAACGTGTAAATATCACTTAGAAACACAAAGATTCAAAGATATATAGAGAAATAGAATAAAAATTAAGCCATGGTGAGGGTTAGCAGACCCAGTCAACCCCTCAGCCCAGATTCCCGAACACTTTTGGGCTGGACAAGGTGAGTTAGATATGAAGACCAACTCTTACTAATTTAAATATGTATTTAAACAAATGTTTGAATGTGGAGGTGTATCTTAGATCAACAGCAACCCTTTGGCAGGTGAATGGTTGATAAATAAAGACCGAAACCTATAGTGAGCAAGATTTTAAAATAAATATAAAATAGAAGGAGGGAAGGATAACAAACCCGAGCATACAAATATTCACACGCGTTTTCAACAAAAGAGCTCTGATACCACTGTTGGGTACTTGTTTGAATAATACATATAGCTACTAAAGGAAAACATGTTGATGACAAGTACAAAAAAATAAATTAAGATTTCACCAAAATTGATCCAACACATGGAATCGTTTTTTTCAATAACTTTGGCTCAATCTCCTTTAGTCCAGTCTAGTTCTTTTGTCCAGAAATCCACAATGGGGGCAACTCCACACATGAACAAACACCATCTTTGGTCTCACTCAGCCCAAACCTACTTCTAACCAATTCTCTCAGCCAACTTGACTCACCAACACATGCACAGTGAATTAGATATCAAGATCACTCAATCACTCTGTTCAAACTCTAACTTTCTCATTTTATTATTGTTTAATCACTCAGAGAAGAAGATTAAGACTAAATATAGTGAAGTGTGTAGAAAGACCAATGTTATGCTTTCTCTCTCTCTCATAACGTGTATTTATAACCAAAACATCAATGAGCTGAACCGTAGAATATGCTCCAAAGTCCAAGTCAACCGAGTAAAAGTGAAGACTCCATTAAGAGGTCACATGAAAAAGAAAAAGTTGAACGGAGATACATCGGAGAGAGAGAAAGAAAGAGGCACAGTCAAATGAGAATTATGTTTGATAGAGGTGAGGAGATGAATAAGAGCAGGTGCGCTTATGATCAACCAAGATAAGTCAACATTCAAGATCTAATATTGACCAAAGTTGGTTTGGGTTTAGTAAAACCGGCCCATTTCCTTGTGTGGGTCGCCTAGTAGGAGCGTGGAGTTGGGCCCAATCGTAAAGTTCATTTTGAGTCCATTTCTCAACAAGTGCCTCATTTCCAATGACTGTAATTAAATAATATTAAAGAAAATGATCATCAACTAAACCAAAATCATATATGAAAATTTGAATACTACTCAGATAAATTGCATTTTCGATATTGAGAATCAATTAATATTTAAGATGTGCAATAATATTTTGGCAAATTATATTTCCAATCATAGAGGGCTGACAAATTTTGTGACTGCACTTTAATAAATTTATTCAATTATTATTTAATTCTGTCCACCTTAACATTTATCATGAATTTCATAAAAAAAAAGAATTAATTTGAATATCGCACAACTATGTTTTTTTTTAAAAGAGCGCGGTTGTTTTTATGTGTATTTACAGTTGATTTTGATATATATTAGCCGAATCTTGAACGGTGATTCTTATTCAATGAAATGACCTAAATTTTATAATTAACGCTCACTTTTTCTTACAAAATAATCTCAATATTATATCCAAAGATTCTCTAGGAGATAAAGTAATAATTGCAATTCCAAAATCAACTAACTGTATCTTATATGATTTATATATATTATTAGCATCCGATTATTTTTAGAGTGATTTCCTGTAGAATGGTAACATTCACATATTGAGGACTTGATATGGTATGGATTAATTTGATAAATCCGGAGTAGTCGAAACCAAATTTTGTAATTTAACGATATTTATTAAAAAACAAAGAGGGAGATCTATTCGGCACGAGTCCCCTCTTATATAAATAGTTCTTTCTTATATGGATAAAACCACAAATTTTCCATTAGCCTTGTATCGGAAAATCATGTGTTCATCAGTTTTTATATTGGGTGTTTTAATTTTTCATTTGATCAGTTCACTACACATCCTTGTTTTCTTTTTATTTTTTATGCAAAATGAATTCATCAAATCAAAACTACTCGTTCTAGAGGAGCGCGACACATCTATTCCGGAAAAACCCACAGAGAAAAGCCAAACGGCGCTAGAAAATAAATTTGGCGAAATTTGAGAACGAGGCCTTCCAGTTATCACGTTCTCTAAAAGACGAGCTGGCCTTTTCAAAAAGGCTAGTGAACTCAACATCCTTTAATTTGCGGTGCCGAAAGTATTGCGGTTCCTTTCCCCCTTAGTGAAAAGAGTCACTCTTTCGGAAACCCTAATGTAGATACAAAAGCCGAAACTCTAATATAAGAATGACACGACCATGTATAATTAGGAACTCGTCCGAATGGAGGCCCAATTGAAGCAAGATGAGGGATGCCCAAAAAAAAAAAAAAAAAAACGAGAACGAGAACTTGAGGAAGTGCTACTCAATGCCTAAAATGTTGCCCACCAAACATTGATGACCTAAATTATCAATGATTAGATCTGTTAAAGAGGTCTATAAAATTTCTAGAAGGAAAAACAAAATTAAATTCAAAAGATTCGACGAGTTTGGCAAATTCGTATGATATGATGATCAATTGGCTGAATCTTTATCATGGTAACATGGCATCATTCATTCTAATTGGTGGATCTTCAATTCCTCCTACCCAATTTTGGTTGGGGGAGTTGGTAGCTCAAATATAAGGGTAATTAAATATGTTTTGGATGTCCAATTTTCTCGAGGAGAGTCCTAAATGTAAAACACATGCCGATGTTGATCAGAACATGTCCAAGGGTTTATAAAAAACAATGGTCGATCATTGAAATTTTTCTTAAAAACAATTTAATGAGTTTGTGACATTTGTGTGTATGGTTTAATTTGACTAAATCTCTTGTAAATGTGAAATCATGTTCGTCCTATTTTTATTTGATGTACAAAGTTTCATCATTTGACGATTACCTTTAAGTGTTGTCTATTTTATTGTAATTTTTTTCACATATTAGCCATTTTTAAGCAAGTTATAATATTAGATAAATAAGTTTACAATTAACTTTTTACAGAAATTCAAACAACATTTTTAGCATAGTACTAACTAGTCACCTCATATCGATCTTAAAGGCATAGAAACTTGAAGCATTTGTAATAATGAATTATTACAAATAAGTCCATGATGGACTACTTAGTCATAAAAATGACTTATTCAAAAACTATTTTACAAAAAGTTCAGACAAAGTCCAAATATGTGTAAACGACTAAAATACCCCCTCCCATTTTAATATGCTTCAATTTCATCCCTTTAACCCAATTTAATTTTGACCCCAAATTTAACCAATTATTCAATTTTGACTACTAACCCAATTTTGACCGTCGCCGCTAGTTTTCGGCATTGCATTTTTTTATGCTTTTTTTTTTGCTGACGTCGCAGACCTGCAGTCAACGCTGGTGTTTCCAGAACATTTTTTGGCCCCCGTAAGAAACAATAATATTATTGTGGTTGACATTAATATTAACTTGTTATAGAATAAATAATAAATTCTAGAAAAAATGTAATGCTATATACATATACGAAGAGATAGCTAAGCTATAAATGTTGCTAAGAGATTGAAATTGAAAACCAGAACTACTACATTCCTCCTCTCCCATTACCTCTATTTATATACAATGAATATGATAGTTTTGTCATGCTAACTAAGATTAGGACAAAAGAGAAAATGACACGTAGTGTTTAATACTTAGTCCACAAGGAATTGTGTGGATATGTATTACAACACTCCCCCTTAGACTTAGTATTATAATGTCGGCTGTAAATTGGATGAGTAAAATATATATGCCTCGTTAAAAACCTCAAGTCGAAAAACCCCAGTGGGATAAAACCGATCAAAAGGGAAAAAGAGTGCATAACTCAAATCCAAGCTACGTGCATAAGCTGCCTCGTTAAAAACCTTTGTTGGAAAACCCAATGGGATAAAACCAGACAAAAGGGAAAAAGAGTGCAACGCACTATTGCTCCCCCTGAAATGAGCAATATAGGTTCCGAAAAGGGGCGTCAATCTTGCTTCATATTGGCTCTTCTCATTCCAATGGCGTATACCAACTTCCCAAATGGCGAATGACGAGTTTGTCGAACATCGATTTCTCCGTTCTTCTAAATCTTATGTGTGTGGAAGAACTTTGGTGGTGACGAGATTGGTCCTATCACCTTTTATGTATCCACTCTTTGTATATCTGACTCTTCCCTGCACTATATAATTAACATTATCATTGCAGTGAACATGTCTGTTAAATCAACAAGATGTACCTGCAATATTACAAAAAAATGTTCACTATTATAATCATCGTAGACAATCTATTGATAAATTGAGAATGTAAAAATATTATTGCTGATTATCTCATTTATATCACATATTCCATTGATGATTATCTCATTTATATCACATATTCCATTGAAATAACTTATGGGATTCTCGGTATTCCCGAGATTTGATATCGACTTTTCGATATCAGGCTCAACAGATTCATCTGGAGCATTCTCACTAGGAACCACATGGTTCGAGGGTTCATCGATTTTCCCCTTTATTTTTCTAGGAACAATGTCCTTTGATCCAATATGTCTACTCTGTTTTTTTCGTGGGGAATCATCATTCATTTTCGCATGTTATTTATGAACATCGATCCTAGCTGGAACATTCGCAGCTGGAAATAAGACTTCGTGAGTTTACTGGCACCATTAAATGCATGAGGAAGTCTATTAGAAATATTTCATAAATGAATGCTTCTATGGATCTCATCTTCACATTCATAGGTACGTG
The DNA here is from genome assembly GCF_056151865.1 of Erythranthe guttata. NCBI lineage: Eukaryota > Viridiplantae > Streptophyta > Magnoliopsida > Lamiales > Phrymaceae > Erythranthe > Erythranthe guttata. The sequence goes on along the minus strand of NC_142546.1, from coordinate 11,890,043 downwards.
GGTCGAGATGAGATAAATGTTGCTCACACCATGTGAGATTCTCCATTGGTTTTTGTTTATCTTTATCACGGATATTCTGAATATCCTTACCAATCAGTATAAATAATGTCTCATCAAAGTGATAATCCGCAAATCTAGCGGTAAATAAATCACCCGTCATTGGTTCCAAGAACCTAATAATTGACGGTGAATCAAACCCAACGTATATATGCAAATTCGGCGTTGGGGACCCATTTTAGTCCTCTGAGGAGGAGGAATTGGCACTTGCATAGCGCAACCAAATGTGCGAAGGTGCGAAATATTGGTCTCAAAGCCCAAGACTAATTGCATTGGGGAATGCATATGATAAGCAGTGGGGCGTAATTTAATCAGTGCTGATGTATGCAATACTGCATCGCCCCATGCTGCACTAGTGAGGTTAGATCTCACCAGCAAAGTACGAGCAATTATTTGGATGCGTTAAATCAAAGATTCTGCCAGTCCATTTGGAGTGTGAACGTATGCTACTGGGTGCTCGACATTTATTTCCAGAGCTGGACAATAATATGTGCCAGCAAACGCACAAATGCTATATTTTGCGTAGATAAGCATACGTAGTATCATTAGGCAACATAATTGTTGCATTCCCGAAGTCATCTATTATTTCTACGGGATTTGATATGATTTTAACTTGTGCCTTGCACAATGTCACACTCGACAAATATATTTAATTATTGAATATTGAGTGTGTTGTTGCGCTATCGAATAGGCCATAGTCATATTCGTCCATGATTTTCATGTACGTATATCACAATCAGCTCGACCTCGGGTATTTATCCTCCAAGGGAGATATGTACATATGGGTTTACCCAAACAACTCGATCTTGGGAATCACACCATCCAAGAGAGGTTAAACATGGATACACACAAAATAACTCAATCTCGGGAATCACATCTTCCGAGAGAGATATATATACACTTGGTACAAGATAACCCAAAACCCTTTAAATTTGGGCTTGTGATTAATAGCCTCTAAGTTGGCTCTTGACGGGTTTTACCTTGTCTAACGACTCTACGAGCTTCAGGCTCGGAGATATATTCAGATATTTGGCCTTCAAATCGGCTTTTGACGGATATTAACACGTCTTAACTCAACGAGCTTCAGGCTCGGAGATATCTTCAGATATTTGGCCTTTAAATCGCCTTTTGACATTTATTATCAAGTCTTAACTCAACGAGCTTCAGGCTCGGAGATATATTCAGAGATTTAGCCTTTAAATCGGCTTTTGACGGATATTATCACGTCTTAACTCAACGAGCTTCAGGCTCGAAGATATTTTCAGATATTTTGCCTTTAAATCGGCTTTTGAGGGATATTATAATGTCTTAACTCCACGAGCTTCAGGCTCGGAGATATGTTCAGATATTTGGCCTTTAAATCGGCTTTTGACGGATATTATCACGTCTTAACTCAACGAGCTTCAGGCTCGGAGATATTTTTATGATTTAGCCTTTAAATCGGCTTTCTAGTCTCAACGAGCTTAGACTCGGAGCTAAATTTCATTTACTTGACGGGAATTCCAATGTCTCGACTCAATGAGTTTATCCACTCGGAGTTATAGTATGACCTCTATACGGTCTCTGTTAAGCTCTACGGGTACTATGCCCGGAGTTAAAACAATAGCCTTTAATCGGCTTTAAACGGAGATTATTATTTCCCCAACTCCACGAGCTTATGCTCGGAGTTAATCTCATAGTCTCTAAATCGACCTTCAACTGAGATTATTATATCTTTACTCGACGAGCATCATGCTCGGAGTTAATATCTTGGCATCTAAGTCGGCCCACAGATCTGTTAAAATTAGCACGTGCTTATAGCACTGCTTGGGATCCACAAGCTTGCAAATATAATTTTCAGCAGCAATTCAACAAATAAATAAGCAATAGATTAATATACACGAATCCATCATATCCTTTGAGAAATGATAGCGTATAAAATACCGAAGTATTCGCTCATCATTCTCGTTTGTCTTTACGACAATAGAATCGAGGATGTGGATTTTCGTAAAATAAAATATAAAGAGGAATACGAAAAATAGCAAATCCTTATCGAGCAAAATCTCATGCTGATAACGTGTTATAGAATAAATAATAAATTCTAGAAAAATTGTAATGCTATATACATATACAAAGAGATAGCTAAGCTATAAATGTTGTTAAGAGATTGAAATTGAAAATCAGAACTACTACATTCATCCTCTCCCATTACCTCTATTTATATTCAAAGAATATGATAGTTTTGTCATGCTAACTAAGATAACATTGTGTGGATATGTATTACAACATAAGGAATTGTGTTTAATACTTAATCCACAAGGAATTGTGTGGATATGTATTACAACATAACTATATTATTGTTTAACACAGTCATATTGTTATATGACTATCTACCACAATAATACTAACATAACAAAATCACTATGTTAGATTATAAATTATTGTGTAATTCAATAATATTACTATGTTGACCGGTCAACAAAGACAAAAATAATAAAAAGCCAAAAATAATAATATTATTGTTTATGATAGTAATATTAGTAATATTGTTGTAAGAACAGTAATACTACTAACCACAAAAAATAGTGGTTTCTAATAGTAGGTTTACCAAAAAATAAAATCAACTACAAATTAACAAAATCAACTATAGACAAACGAAATCAACAATAAAAAATGTCGAAATCAACTTGAAAGTTAGCGAAATAACTACAACATTCAAAAACAACTACAAAAATTATTGAAAACAACTACAAATGTATCTAAATCAACTATAAATGTATCGAAATCAACTTAAAAAAAAAACCACTCTCACAAGTCCACCACCAACAACAATGCAAAAGATGGAGCAATTATTGGCATAAACTTCACACCTACAAATCAAAAGCAATTACAAAAATCACAAATCAACTGTAAAAAGTAACCAAAAATAAAATACAACGATAACAAAAAATGACTTTAAAAATAACAAAACGACTAAAAAATAAATATGAAAATATTGCAAGTATAACTATGATACCAAAAAACACACCAACGATACAATCAAAAATCCAATTTAAAGTTGAAATATACCCTTACATTCAAATTTTTTGTTTCTTGCTTATTTTCACCCGGTCGATGCAGGCGGAAGCAACACCATATGGAGGCGAGAAGATCTCGAAATGGTTGTGCAGATCCGCCGCCTCGTCCACATCTCCCATCTCAAAAAGTAAAACAGCGTGCACACCATCTTCTCCACCACCTCGGGGAATTATGCCCGCGAAGGCGAAGACCCTTTCGGGATAGGAGGAGTGACTTCCGCCGCCGACGACTCGAGAACCATCACATAATGTGACGATGGGTTCGCTTGTTTCGTGGGTGGACGACAATGACAAATACTTGTCGGCTGTCGACGTGATACAAAATGGGAATGCCAAATCAGAGTGTTGGGGCAGCCGTGGTGGCTGAGACACAGAGCGGCCGTGGATAAACATTTTCAAAGCGGAGAAGGTAGCTAGTACTGGAGAGAAAAGAAAAGGGATGAAATAAAAAGGGTTACGTACTAAAAAATCTTAAAAATATGACCTGTAAGGGAAAAATAGGTATATTAATTATTAGTTTGTTAAATATTAATCTAATTAACTAATTAGGAGGTTTTCACTAATAAAGCAAAAGGGATTGGATTCATTTTTGTTATACGTAACTAGTGAGGGATTCTCACTAATAATCCCTATACTATGGGGCTCTTTGAGAAAATTCTCAAACATATCCTTAATAAGGAGATACCTAATCCATATTTCACTCTTTGAGATAAACCATACTCCTTTCACATTCTCTCTAATCCCAAAATTGCACTTACACTATCTTCTTTCCATACTCGCATCCTCATTTACATTTTTCCTTTTTTTAAGAAAAAAAAAGTATTTTTCGTTTCTTATTTACTATTATTTTATATTTTATATCTATAATTTTTATAAATTTTTTTCAGGAAATAAAAGATGAAAAAATATAGGCGAAAAAAAAGAACAAAAGACTCAAACAATAAAAAATTTAGGCAAAACCAAAAGACTAAAGCAAAAAAAAAAAAAAAACAAACGGAAAAAAACTCAAAAGGATAGGCGAAACCTTCTCGGGAAGTTGGCTCTGAGTACCAAATGAAACGAACCACGCCAACATCGTGACGAGACCCAATATCAATACTTCGGATTTCATATCATGGACCGTCCAAAGAAGGATTCAATAGGGTGGAACCTCGACCCATTGCCTATAAAGAGGAAAGAACCTTGGTATGCGAAGACGCTACTATTAATTTCGGAAGATTGATTGATAAGCCGGGGCGAATTCCACGGAGAATAACTCCGATAAGTTCATTTAAAAATTATGGTTCTTGTAGAACTGAAGGCACACACTCTTATTCAAAAGATTTCAGTACATTGTTGTGTGTTTTTATTCATACAATTTGATCCCTTTAGAGTTTATATTGGGTTCAGCTGCTCTAATCTATGAAAATAAACTAAGATATTGGAATCATTATTCAAATAATCAAATCAGCCACAAATCAGCCAATCTAATCAACATTTATTGAAACTAAATTAGGAAAGCTTTTTAAATCATTGTCTTGATCTTCCAAGGCTGAAATGCACTAATAAAGAGCCCTCGTATCTCCTAAAAAGTGTGTGTATCTTTCATTGTTGAAATCTTAAACATTCCAAAGGCTTATAATATGTGATCGCATCAATTAGAACATTCCAAGATTTATATCTTTGAAATCTGACCTGGACCAATTTAAAATGTGAATAGAAAACTTTTGAAATCTTTGATTGCTTGATGTGATTGGGATCACTTCAGGGTCGCAACCAGGCGACTAGCAGTTCTAACGGAGATAATCTGAATGCTTTGAAGTGGTTATAGTCGTTAAATTTGCCGACTAAAACTAAGATTTTTGTATGGCGAGCATGTATTAATCTACTACCTACTTTTCATAATCTAAGGAAAAAAAAGGTTTTAACAGACGATTTATGCCCCATGTGCGGAGTTGAGGAGGAAGATATTCACCATATTCTTATAAAGTGCTCTTTTTCTAGGTAGGTGTGGGCACTAAGGCTCCGTTTGATAGAATTAAGCACTGAACACTGAATATCACTTAGAAGCACAAAGATTCAAAGATATATATGTTGGGGATCGTGCATGTATACGCAGCGGAATTTAAAATTTTTAGATCGAACTAGTTTCGATTACATGCATAAACTAATCACATAGTCAACGTACCTTAACGCTTCCGCCATACATATGGTAATTATCGATTTTATTAAAAACATATAAAACCGAAAAAATATAAAACATGCTTGTTCGTCATATTACAAAATCGAAACACGCAATCACATATCGCACATGCTCGTAAATTAAAATTCATACAAACATGTTCGAATTAAATTTACGAAAGTTTCGATTTAATTACCTCTTGTAGCGTGAGATTTCGACGAATCGAAATCGAACTCAAACCCGTACAAGCTGTGATAAACCACTCCTAGGGGCTGCAAGAATACCACCAAGCGGCAGCTGGTCCGACGGTGAGGCGACGGCGGCGCGTGAAAGTCAGCGGCGGCGGCGCGTGGGCGGTGCAGCGGCGCGTGCGGCGGTGCATCGGCGATGTGGTGATTCCTTCGGGGCAGCAGCTCCTCTCCAATTAGGTTTCACCTCGAATAAACCGATCTCCCCCTACTGTAGCACTAGATACAAAGGGGTTAGATAACAAGGGAAACACGAGAGAGAAAGAAGAGGGAAAAACCGGCGGTTTCCGGTCGGCGGACGGCGCCGGTGCGGCGGGGCAGCAGCGGCCGAGAGACTTGGGTGGCTAGGGTTTGACGGCTAGGGTTTTCGGAGTAAAAAATCTGACCTTAAACTCTTGTTTGAAGTCTATTTATACTAGGGTTCTCAACCCTTGTGGGTTTAAGTCATTGGGCTTGACCCACTGATGCATTAAGCCCATTCCCTCGTCGGCCTAGTTTCTAACAAACGATCGTTCACAAAATTATAACAAAATTATATTTGTGACGAGCTCAAAGTTCTCGTCGATACGAGTGCCTCTTCAAAATTTCCCATTTCCAAAAATGGAAACTTCCACTTCAGTGGACCTGCTAAACCGGGAAACTTCCCAATTTAGAAAGTTCACTAAATTCCGCATGTCTCTCTTTCTCTACGTTTATTTCGACTCGTAATCCACAATCACGAATCTTGGACTCAATCATATTGACCTCCAACTTTGCAAAGATTAACATATTAACCTATGCTCATAGTTATCAAGGATCCGTATTACACGAGAAGTGTGACCCTCAATGGTTCATGTGTATGCTAGCCGTGGGCTCACAACTCTTTGTGATTCGAACAACACATTGTTCTTATACGAACTCCTCCCAAGAATCCCGATTAGAGTAAAACTCATTTTACTTAATCGCCGATCAAATCGGTGCCCAACGAATCAAGATTGGCGTCTAGCAACTACGCATCATGATTCCCTAGATACAAGTGAAGTGGCTGCAAGAACCTTATGATATAGTTAGCGTACAATACGATCCCTTCGCAGCACATGTCCCGATTGAACTAGAGGCATTGGTTCACCGAGACCTCTTATAAAGTTCAATAACTGTGCGAAACTTTCTAAGTATTATAAATCCGTTCGTGTGTGACTTAGGGAAACACATTTCCCTAATCACCCCACTAACAACTCTGGCCAGAGATTCCTTGGATTATAAACCGTGAGAACACACAGGACATCCATGACTACTCAAGCGCTCGAATCCCCTACTACAATGCATAGACTTCACACTAGATTTCGGATTGCACGAACGTTGGCCCTTGGAGTGGTCCGCTATGGGACTTAGGACAGGTCAGGATACAATCGGTCCTCTAGTGAAGTCACGGTGATGTCTGGGTCTTAAGGACTAATGGTGTACAACTATATCTTAGAAACCTATTACTCGATGAATGAGAACCACTTAAAGATTTCTAAGGCGAGGGAGTTCAGTGAACTCATCCAGTATGAGCACCCACTCAAGTATGCCGATGTCACAGCACCGAGGACTGATGAGACGCAGTACACATTCACTAAGTGCTAGCAGGTCCACTGAAGTGGAAGTTTCCAATTTTGGAAATTGGAAATTTTGAAGAGGCACTCGTATCGACGAGGACTTTGAGCTCGTCACAAATATAATTTTGTTATAATTTTGTGGACGATCGTTTATTAGAAACGAGGCCGACGAGGGAATGGGCTTAATGCATCAGTGGGTCAAGCCCAATGACTTAAGCCCGTTAGGGTTGAAAACCCTAAGTATAAATAGACCTCAAACAAGAGTTTGAGATCAGATTTTTACACACCAAAACCCTAGCCGTCCTGCCTCTCGGCCGCTGCTGCCCCGCCGCTCCGGCGCCGATCACCGCCGGAATCCGCCGGTTTTTCCTCTCCTTTCTCTATCGTATTCCCTTTGTTATCTAACCCCTTTGTATCTAGTGCTACAGTAGGGGGAGATCCGTTTATTCGAGGTGAAACCTAATTGGAGAGGAGCTACTGCCCCAACGGAATTGCCACGCCGCCGCAGTACCGCCGCACGCGCCGTTACGCCGCTCACGCGCCGCCGCTGCTGCTGCCATTCACCGCCATTCGTCGCTTGCTGGATCAGCTCACTCCAGCCGTGAGTTGCAGCCCCGAGGATTGGTAATTTGCAGCTTGTACGTGATTGGTTCTAGGTTTCGATTCGTCGAAATCTCACGCTACAAGAGGTAAATGAATCGAAACTTTCGTAAATTAATTCGAGCATGTTTGTATGAATTATAATTTATGATTGTGAGTAATATGTGATTACGTGTTTCGATTTCGTTGAATGATGAACAAGCATGTTTCGTGATTTTCGGTTTTACGTGTTTTTCAATTAAATCGATAATTACCATATGTATAGCGGAAGCGTTAAGGTACGTTGACTATGTGATTAGTTTTGCATGTAATCGAAACTAGTTCGATATAAAATTTTTAAATTCCGCTGCGTATACATGCACGATCCCCAACACGGCACCCCCGTTGACTTTGAATATATACCCCGAGTTTGACTTGGAGTCATCCACGTCCAATTGAAAACTAGAATCCGTGAAGCCTTCTAATTTCAACTCGGTATCCCCATAGACCAAAAACAAATCTCGAGTTCTTCGCAAGTACTTGAGAATGTCCTTCACAGCCTTCCCATGGGCTGGGCCGGGGTCGGACTGATATCTGCTTGTGACGCTCACAGCATACGCAATATCAGGTCATGTACACAGCATGCCATACATTATGCTTCCTATAACGGATGCATAAGGTGTCCATTTCATCTCCTCGATTTCCATTTGCGTTTGAGGATGCATGGATTTCGAGAGACGAACCCCATGGGACATTGGCAAGAATCCCTTCTTGGATTCTTCCATGCTAAACTGTTTAAGAACGGTGTCTATGTACATGGATTGGGACAAGCCAAGTAATCTCCTCGATCTATCTCTATAGATCCGTATTCCCAATACGTAGGATGCTTCTCCCAAATCCTTCATCGAGAAACGTGTGGATAACCATACTTTAGTTGACTGTAACATCCCTACATCATTCCCAATGAGTAGTATGTCATCAACATAAAGTACAAGGAAAGTCACTGCACTCCCACTAACCTTCTTGTAGACACAAGGTTCCTCCGGGTTTTTCACAAATTCAAACTCTTTGATAGTTGTGTCGAACCTTTTGTTCCAACTACGAGATGCTTGTTTCAATCCATAAATGGATCGCTGGAGTTTGCAAACCTTTTGCTCATCTCCAGAAGATATGAAGCCTTCCGGCTGCGCCATGTAAATTTCTTCCTCAATGTCCCCATTAAGGAAAGCGGTCTTCACATCCATTTGCCATATCTCGTAGTCATACCACGCAGAGATGGCCAGCAAAATCCTAATGGACTTAAGCATAGCAACTGGAGAGAAGGTTTCCTCATAGTCAACTCCTTGCTTTTGAGTATAACCCTTCGCTACCAATCTTGCCTTGTAGGTCGATACCTTTCCATCTACTCCAATTTTCTTCTTATAGATCCACTTGCAGCCTATGGGAACGATTCCCTCGGGTGGATCTACCAAGGTCCATACCTTGTTGGAGTACATAGAGTCCATTTCGGATTTCATGGCATTAAGCCAATGTCCCTTGTCTGTATCGGATACAGCTTCGTTGAAAGTTCTAGGATCACATCCTTAGTGAACTTCATCAACGAGGAATAACCTATCGGGCGCTCTCCAAACTCTTTCGGATCTACGCAGCGACGGTTCAGGAGGTATATTAGTGGTTTGTTGAATTGGTTCATTATCTGATTGTTGTGCTTGAACTTCAGATTGTGGTTCTCGAACTTCTTCGAGATCAACTACACTGCCCTTTCTATCCGATAGAAATTCCTTCTCAAGGAACAGGACATTTCTCGAGACGAACACCTTTGCCTCGGAAACATAGTAGAATTCATATCCCATGGAATCCTCGGGATACCCCACAAAATAGCATAAGTCGGATTTTCTATCCAACTTATCTCCCACTAGCCGCTTCACGTAAGCGGGACAACCCCATATCCTAATATGTTTAAACGTGGGTTTCCTGGAGTGCCAAAGTTCATAAGGTGTGGAGTTAACTGCTTTGGTATTAACCCTATTCAGCAAATACACGGCAGTTAGGAGTGCATTACCCCACATGTATGCCGGTAGCTCGGTGAACCCCATCATAGATCGAACCATGTCTAACAGTGTTCGATTCCGACGTTCGGAAACTCCATTAAGTTGAGGAGTTCCAGGAGGAGTCCATTGAGACAGAATCCCATTCTCTTTAAGATAGTCTATAAACTCAGTATTTAAGTATTCGCCACCACGATCGGATCGTAGTTTCTTAATACGTCTACCGAGTTGGTTTTCTACTTGGTGTCTAAAATCTTTGAACTTTTCAAAAGTTTCAGACTTATACTTCATTAAGTACATGAAACCATACCTAGAATAATCGTCGGTAAAGGTAACGAAGTAGTTAAAACCACCCCTAGCACTAACGCTTAGTGGACCACACACGTCTGAATGGATCAAATCCAAAAGACCCTCGGCTCGTTCCATCTTCCCTTTGAAGGGAGTTTTGGTCATTTTTCCTTTAAGGCAGGATACACAAGTTTGAAGTGATTTCACGTCCTCCAAGGAGAACAATCCTTCACTTACAAATTCGTTCATCCTTCTCAATGAAATATGACCCAGTCAAGCATGCCAAAGTTGTGCGGGGTTAAGACTTACATCTTTTCGTTTTGCTGATATAACGTTAATTGGTATTTCACTTGGATTTAGTTCATATAAGTTGTTTATAAGTTGTCCCTTACAAATCATATTTTGATCCTTTTGTATAATGCAAATCGAATTTCCAAAAACAAAAGTAAAACCTTCATTATCCAAAACAGGAATAGAAATAAGGTTTCGAATAAGTGACGGAACAAATAAACAATTGTTCAAAACAATGGAAAAACTAGAATCCAAAACAGAAAGATAAATCGTCCCAATGGCTTCAGCAACAACCCTTGCTCCGTTGCCCATTCTTAGGTAGGTCTCACCCACATTAAGCCTCCTAATTCTTGTCATGAGCTGCAAATCATTACAAAGATGTGAGCCACAACCAGTATCCAATACCCAAGTAGAAGATTTAACGGACAAATTAACTTCAATTAAATACGTACCCTTTTCAGAACGTTTCTGATCGAGGTAAGCCTTGCAGTTGCGTCGCCAATGGCCCTTCTTTCCACAATGATGGCAAGCGTCATCAACTTGCTTGGTGACCTTGTCCTTCTTCACTCCGCTCGACTCGCCCTTCTCAAGTTTCTTGCTCGGGCCGAAACTCCTTTCTTTCCTTTTCTTCTGGAAAGAACCTTTCTTCGCAGAAGGAGCAACTAGGAGAACAGATTTCTCCTTCTTGATCGTGGACTCATAGCTGACCAACATGTTCAACAACTCATCCAATGGTGGATCGAGCTTGTTCATGTTGAAGTTCACTATGAACGATTCATAAGAACTAGGAAGGGACAGTAGGATCAAATCCACCGAGAGCTCGGCCGGGAGGGTGACATCAAGGCTCACCAACTTCTCAAGGAGAGTGATCATCTTGAGACCGTGCTCGTGGACCGAAGCCCCTTCACGCTGCCTCATGGTGATCAACTCCTTGGTAGCTGAGTCCCTCGATGCCCTAGTATGCTCACTGTACATGCTTTCAAGATGATGCTTGATATTATAAGCATGCACGTGAGACTCATACTTCCTCGCGAGCTCTGGCACCATGGATGCTAGCATGTAGCACCTCGCATGGAGGTCGTCCTTCTTCCATGCCTCGAAAGTGGCAGTCTCGTCAGCAGTAGCAGTCGCAGGGAGGAGAGGGGGGGGGGGGGGGGGGGGGGGGGGCGTTCATTGAGCACATAGAGACGCTCCTCGACTTGGAGCACAAGTTTCAGATTGCGAAGCCAATCCAAATAGTTTGGACCGGTGAGTTTGTTTTGGTCGAGGATAGAGGAAAGGGGATGTTTGGACATTGTTGCTGAGAAAATTTTAAGAAGACAATAATTAGAGTTTATTTCGTAATAATCGTGACAATTAAAATTTTGGACTTTTATATTTTAATTGTTCTCCCACTAATTTTATCGAATTCCACCACCCTCTAGCAGACAATCGAGAAAACTTATTTTTCTTTAATGGGCTTTAGGTCCAATAGCGCTAATGTAACCCGTAGTTAATCTATCCCGATTACATAAGCCTAAAGGTAGAGTACTATCAATCACATCACTATGTGACCCTAAAGTTTGATTTACCTCATACTTGATAATGACCTAAGTTAATCTAGCGAATATCAAAATCTTCGTGTGTCAAGTCTAGCCTACCAATATGAGATGTCATAGATCCAACTATATCAAATTAATGCAATCCCTAGTTAATCTAGCCGACCACATTAATCCAATAGAATTTTATCTATGACCGTATCTTCATCTAACGTCAATTAAATTACAGCTTATCCCATAATAGCACTCCCCGCTAACACGGCTTACTGCACTATTATGAGAGGCTACACATAATCTAATTGTTGGTAGAAGGAAAGAAAAAATTCAACAATTTGGTTTTTCTTTATAGCTTGATAATTATTCTTGATTAAGAATGAGGGATTTTATTTATTAAATCTTATTAGCTCATCGGAAGTATTAGGTTATGATCGTTTGTGATTCCTACAACTATGTTCTCTAGGTATGTGGAAACGCATATTGATCCTAAGAGAGACATACGATCATCATCGTACTTAATTACAATCATTCATCTCATGAATTAATTAATTAATACGATTAATTGCAAATATAATTAACGGACTCCCTTCATTCATAAATCAATCAAATAAGAATGAAGTCCATTAATTATTTGCCATTTAATTTGTGTTCCATTAATTAAACTAATTTAACGATTAAATTAAATAATTAATCCAACACTATTCTTTGAATTCAAATTAAATTAATGGATCAATTATCTAATTGGGTTTAATTGATAAATAATTTCAAAAATTAAAAATCAATTAATTTTAATATTAATATCAGAAAATCAATAATTTTTTTTTTTTTTTTGTGTGTGCTGACCGGACCTGTCAGACCGGTCCGACCGGACCGGTTCGGTCAGCTGAAAACCGACAAAAATCAGCAGGAAAAAAAAATCCGAGTTTTTAAATCAAAATTTTTTATATTTTCTGAAATATTCAAAATATTTAATTAATATTAAACCACCCAATTTGATAACAACAAAAATTCAACAATTCAACAAATCGAAGCATGCTTTCGAAAGGCATAAACACGTTGACAAATAAACGAGTAACCCGTGGCTCTGATACCACTGTTGGGGATCGTGCATGTATACGCAGCGGAATTTAAAAATTTTAGATCGAACTAGTTTCGATTACATGCATAAACTAATCACATAGTCAACGTACCTTAACGCTTCCGCCATACATATGGTAATTATCGATTTTATTAAAAACATATAAAACCGAAAAAATATAAAACATGCTTGTTCGTCATATTACAAAATCGAAACACGCAATCACATATCGCACATGCTCGTAAATTAAAATTCATACAAACATATTCGAATTAAATTTTACGAAAGTTTCGATTTAATTACCTCTTGTAGCGTGAGATTTCGACGAATCGAAATCGAACTCAAACCCGTACAAGCTGCGTTATACCACTCCTAGGGGCTGCAAGAATACCACCAAGCGGCAGCTGGTCCGACGGTGAGGCGACGGCGGCGCGTGCAAGTCAGCGGCGGCGGCGCGTGCGGCGGTGTGGTGATTCCTTCGGGGCAGCAGCTCCTCTCCAATTAGGTTTCACCTCGAATAAACCGATCTCCCCCTACTGTAGCACTAGATACAAATGGGTTAGATAACAAGGGAAACACGAGAGAGAAAGAAGAGGGAAAAACCGGCGGTTTCCGGTCGGCGGACGGCGCCGGTGCGGCGGGGCAACAGCGGCCGAGAGACTTGGGCGGCTAGGGTTTGACGGCTAGGGTTTTTGGAGTAAAAAATCTGATCTCAAACTCTTGTTTGAGGTCTATTTATACTAGGGTTCTCAACCCTTGTGGGTTTAAGTCATTGGGCTTGACCCACTGATGCATTAAGCCCATTCCCTCGTCGGCCTCGTTTCTAACAAACGATCGTTCACAAAATTATAACAAAATTATATTTGTGACGAGCTCAAAGTCCTCGTCGATACGAGTGCCTCTTCAAAATTTCCAATTTCCAAAAATGGAAACTTCCACTTCAGTGGACCTGCTAAATCGGGAAACTTCCCAATTTAGAAAGTTCACTAAATTCCGCATGTCTCTCTTTCTCAACGTTTATTCCGACTTGTAATCCACAATCACGAATCTTGGACTCAATCATATTGAACTCCAACTTTGCAAAGATTAACATATTAATCTATGCTCATTGTTATCAAGGATCCGTATTACACGAGAAGTGTGACCCTCAATGGTTCAGGTGTGTGCTAGCTGTGGGCTCACAACTCTTTGTGATTCGAACAACACATTGTTCTTATACGAACTCCTCCCAAGAGTCCCGATTAGAGTAAAACTCATTTTACTTAATCGCCGATCAAATCGGTGCCCAACGAATCAAGATTGGCGTCTAGCAACTACGCATCATGATTCCCTAGATACAAGTTAAGTGCCTGCAAAAACCTTATGATATAGTTAGCATACAGTACGATCCCTTCGCAGCACATGTCCCGATTGAACTAGAGGCATTGGTTCACCGAGACCTCTTATAAAGTTCAATAACTGTGCGAAACTTTCTAAGTATTATAAATCCGTTCGTGTGTGACTTAGGGAAACACATTTCCCTAATCACCCCACTAACAACTCTGGCCAGAGATTCCTTGGATTATAAACCGTCAGAACACACAGGACATCCATGACTACTCAAGCGCTCGAATCCCCTACTACAATGCACATACTTCACACTAGATTTCGGATTGCACGAACGTTGGCCCTTGGAGTGGTCCGCTGTGGGACTCAGGGATAGGTCACGATACAATCGGTCCTCTAGTGAAGTCACGGTGATGTCTGGGTCTTAAGGACTAATGGTGTACAACTATATCTTAGAAACCTATTACTCGATGAATGAGAACCACTTAAAGATTTCTAGGGCGAGGGAGTTCAGTGAACTCATCCAGTATGAGCACCCACTCAAGTATGCCGATGTCACAACATCGAGGACTGATGAGACGCAGTACACATACACTAAGTGCCAGTCTCAAAAGGGAAAGGCCGGTATCCTCATTATTGGCGTAGCCCATCGACTAGGAACAAGGTTTAACAGTTACATTACACTGCTGAGTTATCTCACGATTCTACTAGATCAACTCACAGTAATAGAGTAACTCGTTAGGACTATATCTATGCTGCTTGCATGGGATGAGAGATATAGAATGCCAAATGAAATATTTTATTATTACGAACGAAAAACGATTGTTTTATTACAAGGAAAAAGAGAAAGACTACAACCACAAATTGGCTTGTTGGTCACCTACTCTAACAATATAGAGAAATAGAACAAAAATTAAGCCATGGTGAGGGTTAGCAGACCCAGTCAACCCCTCAGCTTAGATTCCCGAACACTTTTGGGCTTTACAAGGTGTGGTAGATATGAAGACCAACTCTTACTAATTTAAATATGTATTTAAACAAATGTTTGAATGCGGAGGTGTATCTTAGATCAACAGCAACCCTTTGGCAGGTGAATGGTTGATAAATAAAGACCGAAAACCACAGTGACCAAGATTTTAAAATAAATATAAAATAGGAGGAGGGAAGGATAACAAACCCGAGCATACAAATATTCACACGCGTTTTCAACAAAAGAGCTCTGATACCACTGTTGGGTACTTGTTTGAATAATACATATAGCTACTAAAGGAAAACATGTTGATTACAAGTACAAAAAAATAAATTAAGATTTCACCAAAATGAATCCAACACATGGAATCGTTTTTTTCAATAACTTTGGCTCAATCTCCTTTAGTCCAGTCTAGTTCTTTTGTCCAGAAATCCACAATGGGGGCAACTCCACACATGAACAAACACCATCTTTGGTCTCACTCAGCCCAAAACGACTTCTAACCAATCCTCTCAGCCAACTTGACTCACCAACACATGCACAGTGAATTAGATATCAAGATCACTCAATCACTCTGTTCAAACTCTAAGTTTCTCATTTTATTATTGTTTAATCACTTAGAGAAGAAGATTAAGACTAAATATAGTGAAGTGTGTAGAAAGACCAATGTTATGCTTTCTCTCTCATAACGTGTATTTATAACCAAAACATCAATGAGCTGAACCGTAGAATATGCTCCAAAGTTCAAGTCAACCGAGTAAAAGTGAAGACTCCATTAATAGGTCACAGGAAAAAGAAAAAGTTGAACGGAGATACATCGGAGAGAGGGAAAGAAAGAGGCACAGTCAAATGAGAATTATGTTTGATAGAGGTGAGGAGATGAATAAGAGCAGGTGCGCTTATGATCAACCAACATAAGTCAACATTCAAGATCTAATATTGACCAAATTTGGTTTGGGTTTAGTAAAACCGGCCCATTTCCTTGTGTGGGTCGCCTAGTAGAAGCGTGGAGTTGGGCCCAATCGTAAAGTTCATTTTGAGTCCATTTCTCAACAAGTACCTCATTTCCAATGACTGTATGTAAATAATATTAAAGAAAATGATCATCAACTAAACCAAAATCATATATGAAGATTTGAATACTACTCAGATAAATTGCATTTTCGATATTGAGAATCAATTAATATTTAAGATGTGCAATAATATTTTGGCAAATTATATTTCTAATGATAGAGGGCTAACAAATTTTGTGACTGCACTTTAATAAATTTATTCAATTATTATTTAATTCTGTCCACCTTAACATTTATCATGAATTTCATAAAAGAAAGAATTAATTTGAATATCGCACAACTAATGTTTTCTTTTAAAAGAGCGCGGTTGTTTTTATGTGTATTTACAGTTGATTTTCATATATATTAGCCGAATCTTGAACGGTGATTCTTATTCAATGAAATGACCTAAATTTTATAATTAACGCTCACTTTTTCCTTACAAAATAATCTCAACATTATATCCAAAGATTCTCTAGGAGATAAAGTAATAATTGCAATTCCAAAACCAACTAACTCTATCTTATCTGATTTATATATATTATTAGCATCCGATTATTTTTAGAGTGATTTCCTTTAGAAGGGTAACATTCACATATTGAAGACTTGATATGGTATGGATTAATTTGATAAATCCGGAGTAGTCGAAACCAAATTTTGTAATTTAACGATATTTATTAAAAAACAAAGAGGGAGATCTATTCGGCACGAGTCCCCTCTTATATAAATAGTTCTTTCTTATATGGATAAAATCACAAATTTTCCATTAGCCTTGTATCGGAAAATCATGTGTTCATCAGTTTTTATATTGGGTGTTTTTATTTTTCATTTGATCAGTTCACTACACATCCTTGTTTTCTTTTTCTTTTTTATGCAAAATGAATTCATCCAATCAAAACTACTCGTTCTAGAGGAGCGCGACACATCTATTCTGGAAAAACCCACAGAGAAAAGCCAAACGGCGATAGAAAATAAATTTGGCGAAATTTGAGAACGAGGCCTTCCAGTTATCACGTTCTCTAAAAGACGAGCTGGCCTCTTCAAAAAGGCTAGTGAACTCAACATCCTTTAATTTGCGGTGCCGAAAGTATTGCGGTTCCTTTCTCCCTTAGTGAAAAGACCCACTCTTTCGGAAACCCTAATGTTGATACAAAAGCCGAAACTCTAATATAAGAATGACACGACCATGCATAATTAGGAACTCGCCTGAATGGAGGCCCAATTGAAGCAAGATGAGGGATGCCCAAAAAAAAAAAAAAACGAGAACAAGAACTTGAGGAAGGCTACTCAATGCCTAAAATGTTGCCCACCAAACATTGATGACCTAAATTATCAATGATTAGATCTGTTAAAGAGGTCTATAAAATTTATAGAAAGAAAAACATAATTGAATTCAAAAGATTCGACGAGTTTGACAAATTCGTATTATATGATGATCAATTGGCTGAATCTTTATCATGGTAACATGGCATCATTCATTCTAATTGGTGGATCTTCAATTCCTCCTAGCCAATTTTGGTTGGGGGAGTTGGTACCTCAAATATAAGGGTAATTAAATATTTTTTGGATGTCCAATTTTCCCGAGGAGAGTCCTAAATGGAAAACACAGGCCGATGTTGATCAGAACATGTCCAAGGGTTTATAAAAAACAATGGTCGATCATTGAATTTTTTCTTAAAAACAATTTAATGAGTTTGTGAAATTTGTGTGTATGGTTTAATTTGACTAAATCTCTTGTAAATGTGAAATCATGTTCGTCCTATTTTTATTTGATGTACAAAGTTTCATCATTTGACGATTACCTTTAAGTGTTGTCTATTTTATTGTAATATTTTTCACATATTAGCCATTTTTAAGCAAGTTATAATATTAGATAAATAAGTTTACAATTAACTTTTACAGAAATTCAAACAACATTTTTAGCATAGTACTAACTAGTCACCTCACATCGATCTTAAAGGCATAGAAACTTGAAGCATTTGTAATAATGAATTATTACAAATAAGTCCATGATGGACTACTTAGTCATAAAAAAGACTAGATCAAAAACTATTTTACAAAAAGTTCAGACAAAGTCCAAAGATGTGTAAAAGACTAAAATACCCCCTCCCATTTTAATATGCTTCAATTTCATCCCTTTAACCCAATTTAATTTTGACACCAAATTTAACCAATTATTACTACTAACCCAATTTTGACCGTCGCCGCTAGTTTTCGGCATTGTTTTTTTTTTTTTTTATGCTTTTTTTTATTGCTGCCGACGCCGCAGACCAGCAGTCAACGCTGGTGTTTCCTGAACATTTTTTGGCCCCTGTAAGAAACAATAATATTATTGTGGTTGACATTAATATTAACTTGTTATAGAATAAATAATAAATTCTAGAAAAATTGTAATGCTATATACATATACGAAGAGATAGCTAAGCTATAAATGTTGCTAAGAGATTGAAATTGAAAACCAAAACTACTACATTCCTCCTCTCCCATTACCTCTATTTATATACAATGAATATGATAGTTTTGTCATGCTAACTAAGATTAGGACAAAAGAGAAAATGACACGTAGTGTTTAATACTTAGTCCACAAGGAATTGTGCGGATATGTATTACAACACTCACCCTTAGACTAAGTATTATAATGTCGGCTGTAAATTGGATGAGTAAAATATATATGCCTCGTTAAAAACCTCAAGTTGGAAGGGATAAAACCGATGAAAAGGGAAAAAATAGTGCATAACTCAAATCCAAGCTACGTGCATAAGCTGCCTCGTTAAAAACTTTTGTTGGAAAACCCAATGGGATAAAACCAGACAAAAGGGAAAAATAGTGCAACTCACTATTGCTCCCCCTGAAATGAGCAATATAGGTTCCGAAAAGGGGCGTCAAACTTGCTTCATATTGGCTCTTCTCATTCCAATGGCGTATACCAACTTCCCAAATGGCGAATGACGAGTTTGTCGAACATCGATTTCTCCATTCTTCTATATCTTATGTGTGTGGAAGAACTTTGGTGATGACGAGATTGGTCCTATCACCTTTTATGTATCCAATCTTTGTATATCTGACTCTTCCCTGCTCTATATAATTAACATTATCATGGCAGTGAACATGTCTGTTAAATCAACAAGATGTACCTGCAACATTACAAAAAATTGTTCACTATTATGATCATGGTAGACAATCTATTGATAAATTGAGAATGTAAAAATATTATTGATGATTATCTCATTTATATCACATATTCCATTGAAATAACTTATGGGATTCTCGGTATTCCCGAGATTTGATATCGACTTTTCGATATCAGGCTCAACAGATTCATCTGGAGCATTCTCACTAGGAACCACATGGTTCGATGGTTCATCGAGTTTCCCCTTTATTTTTCTAGGAACAATGTCCTTTGATCCAATAGGTCTCCTCTGTTTTTTTCGTGGGGATCATCATTCATTTTCGCATGTTATTTATGAACATCGATCCTAGCTGGAACATTTGCAGCTGGAATATAAGACTTCGTGAGTTGACTGGCACCATTAAATGCATGAGGAAGTCTATAAGCAATATTTTATAAATGAATGCTTCTATGGATCTCATCTTCACATTCAGAGGTACGTGGGTCGAGGTGAGATAAATGTTGCTCACACCATGTGAGATTCTCGATTGGTTTTTGTTTATCTTTATCACGGATATTCTGAATATCCTTACCAATCGGTATAAATAATGTCTCATCAAAGTTATAATCCGCAAATCTAGAGGTAAATAAATCACCTGTCATTGGTTCCAAGAACCTAATAATTGACGGTGAATCAAACCCAACGTATATATGCAAATTCGGCGTTGGGGACCCATTTTATGTTGGGTTTCGGGCACGCATACGCAGCGGAAAACAAAAATTTTACGTGATTTAAACGACTTTAAAACACACAAGTACATGCCCGATAAATTAAGTCAATTAATTGCGTACCTTTGCGCTTCCAGCGAAATTAAAAACAATATACATGCTAATAAATTTAACCGAATTTAAATCAATTAACATGCTCGCATTTAAACCAAATACCATGCTTGCAACGATTTAATCGATTACACATAATCACATAAAATCATATAAACATAAGCATGAAATCATAGTTTAAATATAAACCCTAAAACGAAACTAGGGTTTCGAGTATTTACCTCTTGACGCGTGAGGTAGGAGCGAACGATACGTCGTGATTACTACGGAAACCAATCCGTAGAATCAGGGCAGCAATGGAGCAGCAACAGCGGCGGTGTGGCAGCTCACGGCGGCGCGTGTAGAGCACGCGCGGTCTTCCGGGGCGGCGCGTGGGGCAGCGTGCAGCTTCGGCTCGTGCGTTGCTCCTTGATTCTTCGATCTACGGTCTTCCTCCTCTCGGATTTCACCTCGTATACTTCGATCTACTAAATCGTGGCACTAGACACGAAATAGTTAGAATAAAACGGAAAGAATGATGAAGGAGAAAGAATACCGAACAAGAACGGCCGACGAACGGCCGTTTTCCGGCGACGGCGCGACGCCAACGGCGGAGGTGGCCGCGCGGGAGAGGGGCGAGAGAGAGAGAGTTCGGCCGCTTAGGGTTAGGGTTTTTGATTATTTGTGCTAGGGTTATAAATCATGTATTTATAGTCCCTTGCATGAAACC
Organism: Erythranthe guttata; assembly: GCF_056151865.1. Classification (NCBI taxonomy): domain Eukaryota; kingdom Viridiplantae; phylum Streptophyta; class Magnoliopsida; order Lamiales; family Phrymaceae; genus Erythranthe; species Erythranthe guttata. Next base: position 11,869,119 of record NC_142546.1, on the reverse strand, counting down.
CTAGCGGGCTTAAGTTGGACTGGGCCCAACAGCTTAAGCTCGTTAGTTTCTTTAATCGCTCGTATCTCTCAATTCAATGATCGAAAAATTGTAACGATTACATTTTCCGAGTCATTATAATTTTCTCGTCATTACGAGTGCCATCTCTTATTTTCCAACTTTCCAAAAGTGGAAACCCTAGTTCAGTGGACTTTCTAAATTTGGAAACTTCCCGATTTAGAAAGTTCACTAACACGTTCGCTTATTCTTTTCCTTTTCTTATTCTCATTCATAATTCCAAATTACGAATGTTGGACTCAATCATATTGACTTCCAATTATGCAAAGATAAACTATTTTATCTCTGACCGTTTATTCAAAGATCTCATGTGCACGAGCAGTGTGACCCTCGATGGTTCAGGTGTAAGCTAGCCGTGGGCCCACAACCCTTTGTGGTCAAAACTCGTCCCCTTCGAGTTACGATTAAGATGAAGCTCGTTTCACCTTAATCACCCAACGAATCAAGATTGGCGTCTAGCAACTACGCGTCATGATTCCCTAGATACAAATGAAGTGCCTGCAAGAACCTTCAGATATAGTTAACGTACAGTACGGTCCCTTCGATTCATATGTCCCGATCGAACTAGAGGCATTGGTTCATCGAGACCTCTTTATATGTTCGATGACGGTGCGATCGTTCTAAGTGTTGTAATCCTTACGTGCATGACTTAGAGAATCGAATTCTCTAATCATCACTTAGTCAGCTCTGGCCAGAGACTTAGAATGATTACAAACTTTCAGAACACACAGGACATCCAAGACTATTCTAGCGATCGAATCCCCGACTACAATGCACAGACCTCCCACTAGATTTCGGACTGCACGAACACTGGCCCTTGGGATGGTCCTCGGTGGAACTCAGGGACAGGTCACGATACAGCTGGTCCTCTAGTGAAGTCACGGTGATGTCTAGGTCATAAGGACTAATGGTGTACAACTATACCATAGATATCTCTACTCGATTATTGGGAACCACTTAGAGATTTCTAGGGTGAGGGAGTTCAGTGAACTCGTCAACTTACGAGCACCCACTTATGCATGCCGATATCACAATACCGTTTACTGATGAGATGCAGTACACATACATTAAGTGCTAGTCTTAATGGGAAAGGCCGATATCCTCATTAGTGGCGTAACCCTTCGACTAGGAACACGTTTAACAGTTATAATACTTAAGTAAATATCTCACGATCCTAACGATCAATTACTAGTACTTGTAATAACTGTAAGGACTATATCTATGCTTGTGACAAAGGGACAAAGATATAGAATGCCAATGTGTTTTATCATTAATACGAATAAAGGTTCGTTTATTACAATAATAAATACGAAAGACCACAGCCACAAGTTGGCTTGTTGGTCACCTACTCTAACAATCTCCCACTTGACCTAAAGCCAACTACCCATAAACCGCAATCCCATCGACTCTCGATGTTTCTCATGGACCGATCTTGGTAAAGGCTTCGTGAAGGGGTCTGCAACGTTCTCTTCCGAGGTGACTCGTTCTACCTTAACTTCACCTCTATCAATGATCTCTCGGATCACGTGATACTTCCTCAGAATATGCTTCGACTTCTGATGAGATCGCGGCTCCTTAGCTTGCGCCACGGCTCCGGTGTTATCACAGTACAACGGTACTGGATCACTAGCATCAGGAATGACACCCAACTCTTGGATGAACTTCCTTATCCAAGTCCCTTCCTTTGCAGCTTCAGATGCTGCAATTTATTCCGCTTCGGTAGTGGAATCAGCCGTCGTGCTTTGCTTGGAACTCTTCCAACACACGGCACCACCATTAAGCGTGAATATGAATCCAGAATTCGACTTTGAGTCGTCCACGTCCGATTGAAAACTAGAGTCGGTAAAACCCTCTAATTTCAACTCGGCACCCCCATAGACCAAAAATATATCCTTAGTCCTTCGCAAGTACTTGAGGATATCTTTCACGGCTTTCCAGTGAGCCTGGCCGGGGTTAGACTGATATCTGCTTGTGACACTCACAGCATACGCGATATCGGGTCTCGTACATAGCATGCCATTTATTATGCTTTCTATTGCAGAAGCATAAGGCGTCCTTTTCATCTCCTCGATTTCACTAGGTGTTTGGGGACACATAGATTTCGAGAGACGAACCCCATGGGACATTGGCAAGAATCCCTTCTTGGATTCTTCCATGCTAAACCGTTTCATAACGGTGTCTATGTACAGGCTTTGGGATAAGCCAAGCATCTTTCTCGCTCTATCTCTATAGATGCGTATTCCTAATACATAAGATGCTTCTCCCAAATCCTTCATTGAGAAACGTGTGGACAACCATGCTTTCGTTTGCTGCAACATTCCTACATCATTCCCAATGAGTAGAATGTCATCAACGTAAAGCACTAAAAATATCACTGCCCTCCCACTAACCTTCTTGTATACACAAGGTTCCTCCGGATTCTTCTCAAAATCAAACTCTTTGATAGTTGAGTCGAACCTAATGTTCCAACTACGGGATGCTTGTTTCAATCCATAAATGGATCGCTGGAGCTTGCAAACCTTTTGCTCACTTCCAGAAGATATGAAGCCTTCCGGCTGCGCCATGTAAATTTCTTCCTCAATGTCTCCATTAAGGAAGGCGGTCTTCACATCCATTTGCCATATCTCGTAGTCGTACCACGCAGCTATGGCTAGCAAAATCCTAATGGACTTCAGCATCGCGACTGGCGAAAAAGTTTCCTCATAGTCAACGCCTTGCCTTTGAGTGTAACCTTTCGCTACCAATCTAGCTTTATAGGTCGATACCTTTCCATCCACTCCAATTTTCTTCTTATAGATCCACTTGCAGCCTATAGGAACAATTCCTTTAGGTGGATCTACCAAGGTCCACACCTTGTTGGAGTACATGGAGTCCATTTCGGATTTCATGGCAGTTAGCCAATGTCCCATGTCCGCATCCGATACGGCCTCATTGTATGTTCTTGGATCGCGTCCAAGATCAACATGATCTTCATCATTTTCGAGGAGGAATAACCTATCCGGCATTTTCCGAACTCTTTCGGATCTACGTACCGTAGGTTCAGGAGGTATATTAGTGGTTTGTTGTATTGGTTCGATTGCTTGATCTTGTGTTTGAACTTCACTTTGTGGTTCTTGAACTACTTCAAGTTCTATCATGCTGCCCTTTCTATCGGATAGAAACTCCCTTTCCAAAAAGGTGGCATTTCTCGAAACAAACGTCTTTGCTTCTTTGACATAGTAGAACTCGTATCCCATCGAGTCTTCGGGATACCCCACAAAATAGCACAAGTCGGATTTACTATCCAACTTATCTCCCACTAATCGCTTCACATAAGCGGGACAACCCCATATCCTAATATGTTTGTAATTGGGTTTCCGGGAATGCCAAAGTTCATAAGGTGTGGATTTAACTGCTTTGGTGTTAACTCTATTCAGCAAATACGCGGCAGTACGAAGTGCATGACCCCACAAGTATGCCGGTAAGTTTGTGAACCCCATCATTGATCGAACCATATCTAATAGAGTTCGATTCCGACGTTCGGATACTCCATTAAGTTGAGGAGTTCCCGGTGGAGTCCATTGGGACTGTATCCCATTTTCTTTTAGATAGTCAATGAACTCGATGCTCAAGTATTCCCCACCACGATCGGATCGCAGCTTCTTAATACTTCGTCCGAGTTGCTTTTCTACTTCATGTCTAAAATCTTTGAACTTTTCAAATGTTTCAGACTTGTACTTCATCAAGTACACATACCCATACCTAGAATAATCGTCGGTAAAGGTAGCGAAGTAGTTATATCCACCCTTCGCACTAACACTTAGTGGACCACATACGTCTGTATGGATCAAATCCAAAAGACCTTCGGCTCGTTCCATTACCCCTTTGTAGGGTGACTTGGTCATTTTCCCTTTAAGGCAAGATTCACAAGTTTGTAGTGATTTCACGTCCTCCAAAGAGAACAATCCTTCACTAGCAAAATCGTTCATCCTTCTTAAAGAGACATGACCTAATCTAGCGTGCCAAAGTTGTGCGGGGTTTTGATCTATCTCCTTACGTTTTGCTGATATAACGTTAATAGGTATTTCACTTGGATTTAGTTCATATAAGTTGTTTAATAGCCGTCCTTTGAAAATTAAATTCTCATTCTTTTGTATAATGCAAATCGAATTTCCAAAAACAAAAGTAAAACCTTCAATATCTAATACAGGAATAGAAATAAGGTTTCTAATGAGCGACGGAACAAATAAACAATCGTTCAAAACAATAGGAAAACTAGAATCCAAAACATTTAAGTAAATAGTGCCAATGGCTTCAGCAGCAACTCTTGCTCCATTCCCCATCCTTAGGTAGGTCTCACCCGCTCTAAGTCTTCGACTTCTTGTCATTAGCTGCAAATCATTGCACAAATGTGAGCCACAGCCCGTATCCAATACCCAAGAAGAAGAGTTGACAGACAAATTTACGTCAATGAAATACATACCCTTTTCAGAACCTTTCTGCTTTAGGTAAGCCTTGCAGTTGCGGCGCCAATGTCCTTTCTTTCCACAGTGATGGCAAGCATCATCAACTTGTTTGCTAACCTTTGCTTTGGGGCCCCCACTACCTTCACCCACTTCGAACTTGCTGTTAGGGAAAAGAACTTCTTTCTTTTCTCTTCTTTTGGAAAGAACTCTTCTTTCCAGAAGTAGCAGCAACGAGAACAGACTTCTCTTTCTTAATGGTGGACTCGAAGCTGACCAACATGTTCATTAACTCATCCAATGGAGGATCTAGTTTGTTCATGTTGAAGTTCACTATGAACGATTCATAGGAACTAGGAAGAGACAACAGGATCAAATCCAACGAGAGCTCGGCCGGGAGGGTGACATCGAGATTCACTAGCTTTTCAAGGAGAGTGATCATTTTGAGACAGTGCTCGTGGACCGAAGTCCCTTCGCGCAGTCTCGCCGTGATCAACTCCTTTGTAGCAGCGTACCTCGATGCCCTAATATTCTCACTATACATGCTATCGAGATGAGCCTTTATATCGAAAGCATGTAAGTGAGACTCATATTTCCTCGCAAGCGCGGGCTCCATGGCGGCTATCATATAGCACCTAGCATGGGTGTCATCTTTCTTCCAAACTTCATAAGTTTCCTTTTCAGCATCAGTCGCTGTGGCAGGTATAGTGGCGGGAAGCCTCTCGTTCAAAACGTAGAGACGCCCCTCAACAGTTAGCACAAGCTTAAGACTACGCAACCAATCTAGGTAATTAGGGCCATTGAGTTTATTGTCGAGGATTGACATTATGGGATTCTTAGACATGATTATCTGAGACATATAGAGAAGAGGATTATTAGAGATTCGCGTTAAATGATTGTTATAATTAAATGTTTGGACTTGTGTTATTTAATTGTTCTCCCACTAATTTTATCGAGTTCCACTTCCCTCTAGTAGACAAACGAGAAAACTGATTTTTCTTAATGGGTTTTAGGTCCAATAGACAAATATAACCCGTAGTTAATCTAGCCCGATTATATTTGCCCAAAGGTAGATCACAATCAATCATATCCACAATATGACCCTAAATTAATTTTCCTCACACTTGATAATGACCTAAGTTAATCTCGCGAATATCAAAATCGTTGTGTGTCAAGTCTAACCTACCAATCAAAGATGCTCATAGAACTCGATTATGCCAAACTAATGCAGTCCCTAGTTAATCTAGCCGACCACGTTAATTCAACATAACCCTTTTCTATGGCTACCTTCATCAATATGTCAATTGAATTACAGCTTACTCTACCATAGCACTCCCCGCTAACACGGCTTACTGCACTATAGTAAAGGGCTACACATAATCCAACCGTTGGCAGAAGGAAAGAAATAACTCAACAGATTGGGTTTTTCTTTATAGCTTGAAATGATTCTTAATTAAAAGAATGAGGGGATTTGATTAAGTGTTTTATCTCATCAGAAGGTTTTGGATTGGTCTATGTGATTCCTACATCTATGTTCTCTAAAGGTATATGGAAAACGCATATTGTCCTAAGAGGAACATACGACCTAATTTCATAATTAATTACATTAATTAATTATCGGATTTTCAAAATAATTATAGAACCTCAACTAGCATAAATCATTCAAATAATGTTGAGGTACTAGTAATTAAGTTGAACAATAATCAATATTATATATGTGTTCTATTAATTGAAATCAATTTAACAATTTAAATTAATTAATTAATCTAACACCTATTTACTAAAATAGATGATTGTCGATCCAATTATCTAATTGGGATTAATTGAAAATAATTTTCCAAAAATTAAAATCAATTTGTTTTAAGTTTAATTTTAGAAATCTGAAATAAATTTTTTTTTTTTTTTTTTTTTTTTTTTTTTTTTTTTTTCAGTGGACCGGTTCTGTCCGGTCCAGCTGACCCAAATCAGTGGGCCGGGTCAGTCGGACCGAGAACCGGTCTGACCGACCCGAATCCACTTGGATTCGGTCAACCAAAACGCACATAACCATCGAACCGGCCGGTTCGACCGGTTCGATCCGAATAATTTAAAAACCGACATTTTAAAATAATTTCAGATCCGATTTTCCAATTTTAAACAATTTTAAAGCTGGAAAAATTCTAAACAATATTTCAAAAATATTTTAAACTTACGAAAACTCCCAATTACATAATACGACAATCGCTACTTTAATAAATCGAACATGCATATTAAAACGAAACGCAATTAATTGCGCAACGAGCTCTGATACCACTGTTGGGTTTCGGGCACGCATACGCAGCGGAAAACAAAAATTTTACGTGATTTAAACGACTTTAAAACACACAAGTACATGCCCGATAAATTAAGTCAATTAATTGCGTACCTTTGCGCTTCCAGCGAAATTAAAAACAATATACATGCTAATAAATTTAACCGAATTTAAATCAATTAACATGCTCGCATTTAAACCAAATACCATGCTTGCAACGATTTAATCGATTACACATAATCACATAAAATCATATAAACATAAGCATGAAATCATAGTTTAAATATAAACCCTAAAACGAAACTAGGGTTTCGAGTATTTACCTCTTGACGCGTGAGGTAGGAGCGAACGATACGTCGTGATTACTACGGAAACCAATCCGTAGAATCAGGGCAGCAATGGAGCAGCAACAGCGGCGGTGTGGCAGCTCACGGCGGCGCGTGTAGAGCACGCGCGGTCTTCCGGGGCGGCGCGTGGGGCAGCGTGCAGCTTCGGCTCGTGCGTTGCTCCTTGATTCTTCGATCTACGGTCTTCCTCCTCTCGGATTTCACCTCGTATACTTCGATCTACTAAATCGTGGCACTAGACACGAAATAGTTAGAATAAAACGGAAAGAATGATGAAGGAGAAAGAATACCGAACAAGAACGGCCGACGAACGGCCGTTTTCCGGCGACGGCGCGACGCCAACGGCGGAGGTGGCCGCGCGGGAGAGGGGCGAGAGAGAGAGAGTTCGGCCGCTTAGGGTTAGGGTTTTTGATTATTTGTGCTAGGGTTATAAATCATGTATTTATAGTCCCTTGCATGAAACCCTAGCGGGCTTAAGTTGGACTGGGCCCAACAGCTTAAGCTCGTTAGTTTCTTTAATCGCTCGTATCTCTCAATTCAATGATCGAAAAATTGTAACGATTACATTTTCCGAGTCATTATAATTTTCTAGTCATTACGAGTGCCATCTCTTATTTTCCAACTTTCCAAAAGTGGAAACCCTAGTTCAGTGGACTTTCTAAATTTGGAAACTTCCCGATTTAGAAAGTTCACTAACACGTTCGCTTATTCTTTTCCTTTTCTTATTCTCATTCATAATTCCAAATTACGAATGTTGGACTCAATCATATTGACTTCCAATTATGCAAAGATAAACTATTTTATCTCTGACCGTTTATTCAAAGATCTCATGTGCACGAGCAGTGTGACCCTCGATGGTTCAGGTGTAAGCTAGCCGTGGGCCCACAACCCTTTGTGGTCAAAACTCGTCCCCTTCGAGTTACGATTAAGATGAAGCTCGTTTCACCTTAATCACCCAACGAATCAAGATTGGCGTCTAGCAACTACGCGTCATGATTCCCTAGATACAAATGAAGTGCCTGCAAGAACCTTCAGATATAGTTAACGTACAGTACGGTCCCTTCGATTCATATGTCCCGATCGAACTAGAGGCATTGGTTCATCGAGACCTCTTTATATGTTCGATGACGGTGCGATCGTTCTAAGTGTTGTAATCCTTACGTGCATGACTTAGAGAATCGAATTCTCTAATCATCACTTAGTCAGCTCTGGCCAGAGACTTAGAATGATTACAAACTTTCAGAACACACAGGACATCCAAGACTATTCTAGCGATCGAATCCCCGACTACAATGCACAGACCTCCCACTAGATTTCGGACTGCACGAACACTGGCCCTTGGGATGGTCCTCGGTGGAACTCAGGGACATGTCACGATACAGCTGGTCCTCTAGTGAAGTCACGGTGATGTCTAGGTCATAAGGACTAATGGTGTACAACTATACCATAGATATCTCTACTCGATTATTGGGAACCACTTAGAGATTTCTAGGGTGAGGGAGTTCAGTGAACTCGTCAACTTACGAGCACCCACTTATGCATGCCGATATCACAATACCGTTTACTGATGAGATGCAGTACACATACATTAAGTGCTAGTCTTAATGGGAAAGGCCGATATCCTCATTAGTGGCGTAACCCTTCGACTAGGAACACGTTTAACAGTTATAATACTTAAGTAAATATCTCACGATCCTAACGATCAATTACTAGTACTTGTAATAACTGTAAGGACTATATCTATGCTTGTGACAAAGGGACAAAGATATAGAATGCCAATGTGTTTTATCATTAATACGAATAAAGGTTCGTTTATTACAATAATAAATACGAAAGACCACAGCCACAAGTTGGCTTGTTGGTCACCTACTCTAACATTTTAGTCCTCTAAGGAGGAGGAATTGGCACTTGCATAGCGCAACCAAATGTGCGAAGGTGCGAAATATTGGGCTCAAAGCCCAAGGCTAATTGCATTGGGGAATGCATATGATAAGCAGTGGAGCGTAATTTAATCAGTGCTGATGTATGCAATACTGCATCGTCCCATGCTACACTAGTGAGGTTAGATCTCATCAGCAAAGTACGAGCTATTATTTGGATGCGTTAAATCAAAGATTCTGCCAGTCCATTTTGAGTGTGAACGTATGCTACTGGGTGCTCAACATTTATTTCCAGAGCTGGACAATAATATGTGCCAGCAAACGCATAAATGCTATATTTCGCGTAGATAAACATACGTAGTAGTATCACTAGGCAACATAATTGTTGCATTCCCGAAGTCATCTATTATTTCTACGGGATTTGATATGATTTTAACTTGTGCCTTGCACAATGTCACACTCGAGAAATATATTTAATTATTGAATATTGAGTGTGTAGTTGCGCTATCGAGTAGGCAATAGTCATATTCGTCCATGTTTTTCATGTACGCGTATAACAATCAGCTCGACCTCGGGTATTTATCCTCCAAGGGAGATATGTACATATGGGTTTACCCAAACAACTCGATCTTGGGAATCACAGCATCCAAGAGAGGTTAAACATGGATACACACAAAATAACTCAATCTCGGGAATTACATCTTCCGAGAGAGATATATATACACTGGGTACAAGATAACCCAAAACCCGTTAAATTTGGGCTTGTGATTAATAGCCTCTAAGTTGGCTCTTGACGGGTTTTACCTTGTCTAGCGACTCTACGAGCTTCAGGCTCGGAGATATATTCAGATATTTGGCCTTCAAATCGGCTTTTAACGGATATAAACACGTCTTAACTCAACGAGCTTCAGGCTCGGAGATATCTTCAGATATTTGGCCTTTAAATCGACTTTTGACATATATTATCACGTCTTAACTGAACGAGCTTCAGGCTCGGAGATATATTCAGAGATTTAGCCTTTAAATCGGCTTTTGAGGGATATAATCACGTCTTAACTCAACGAGCTTCAGGCTCGAAGATATTTTTAGATATTTTGCCTTTAAATCGGCTTTTGACGGATATTATCATGTCTTAACTCAACGAGCTTCAGGCTCGGAGATATGTTCAGATATTTGGCCTTTAAATCGGCTTTTGACGGATATTATCACGTCTTAACTCAACGAGCTTCAGGCTCGGAGATATTATTATGATTTAGCCTTTAAATCGGCTTTCTAGTCTCAACGATCTTAGACTCGGAGCTAAATTTCATTTACTTGACGGGAATTCCAACGTCTCGACTCAACGAGTTTATCCACTCGGAGTTATAGTATGACCTCTATACGGTCTCTGTTAAGCTCTACGGGTACTATGCCCGGAGTTAAAACAATAGCCTTTAAATCGGCTTTAAACGGAGATTATTGTTTCCTCAACTCCACGAGCTTATGCTCGGAGTTAATCTCATAGTCTCTAAATCGACCTTCAACTGAGATTATTATATCTTTTACTCGACGAGCATCATGCTCGGAGTTAATATCTTGGCATCTAAGTCGGCCCACAGATCTGTTAAAATTAGCACGTGCTTATAGCACTGCTTGGGATCCACAAGCTTGCAAATATAATTTTCACCAGCAATTCAACAAATAAATAAGCAATAGATTAATATACACGAATCCATCATATCCTTTGAGAAATGATAGCGTATAAAATACCGAAGTATTCGCTCATCATTCTCGTTTGTCTTTACGACAATAGAATCGAGGATGTGGATTTTCGTAAAATAAAATATAAAGAAGAATACGAAAAAGAGCAAATCCTTATCGAGCAAAGTATCATTCTGATAACGTGTTATAGAATAAATAATAAATTCTAGATAAATTGTAATGCTATATACATATACGAAGAGATAGCTAAGCTATGAATGTTGTTAAGAGATTGAAATTGAAAATCAGAACTACTACATTCCTACTCTCCCATTACCTCTATTTATATTCAAAGAATATGATAGTTTTGTCATGCTAACTAAGATTAGGACAAAAGAGAAAATGACACGTAGTGTTTAATACTTAATCCACAAGGAATTGTGTGGATATGTATTACAACATAACTATATTATTGTTTAACACAGTCATATTGTTATATTACTATCTACCACAATAATACTAACATAACAAAATCACTATGTTAGATTATAAATTATTGTGTAATTCAATAATATTACTATGTTGACCGGTCAACAAAGACAAAAATAATAAAAAGCCAAAAATAATAATAGTACTGTTTATGACAGTAATATTAGTAATATTATTGTAAGAACAGTAATACTACTAACCACAAAAAACAGTGGTTTCTAATAGTAGGTTTACCAAAAAATAAAATCAACTACAAATTAACAAAATCAACTATAGACAAACGAAATCAACAATAAAAAATGTCGAAATCAACTTGAAAGTTAGCGAAATAACTACAACATTCAAAAACAACTACAAAAATTATTGAAAACAACTACAAATGTATCTAAATCAACTATAAATGTATCGAAATCAACTTAAAAAAAAAAACACTCTCACAAGTCCACCACCAACAACAATGCAAAAGATGGAGCAATTATTGGCATAAACTTCACACCTACAAATCAAAAGCAATTACAAAAATCACAAATCAACAGTAAAAAGTAACCAAAAATAAAATACAACGATAACAAAAAATGACTTTAAAACATAACAAAACGACAAAAAAATAACTATGAAAATATTGCAAGTATAACTATGATACCAAAAAACACACCAACGATACAATCAAAAAATCCAATTCAAAGTTGAAATATACCCTTACATTCCAAATTTTTGTTTCTTGCTTATTTTCAACCCGTCGATGCAGGCGGAAGCAACACCATCTGGAGGCGAGAAGATCTCGAAATGGTTGTGCAGATCCGCCGCCTCGTCCACATCTCCCATCTCAAAAAGTAAAACATAGTGCACACCATCTTCTCCACCACCTCGGGGAATTATGCCCGCGAAGGCGCAGACCCTTTCGGGATAGGAGGAGTGACTTCCGCCGCCGACGTCTCGAGAACCATCACATAATGTGACGATGGGTTCGCTTGTGTCGTGGGTGGACGACAATGACAAATACTTGTCGGCTGTCGACGTGATACAAAATGGGAATGCCGTGGTGGCTGAGACACAGAGCGGCCGTGGATAAACATTTTCAAAGCGGAGAAGGTAGCTAGTACTGGAGAGAAAAGAAAAGGGATAAAATAAATAGGGTTACGTAATAAAAAATCTAAAAAATATGACCTGTAAGGGAAAAATAAGTATATTAAATATTAGTTTGTTAAATATTAATCTAATTAACTAATTAGGAGGTTTTTACTAATAAAGCACAAGGGACTGGATTCATTTTTATTATACGTAACTAGTGAGGGATTCTCACTAATAATCCCTATACTATGGGGCTCTTTGAGAAAATTTTCAAACATATCATTAATAAGGAGATACCTAATCCATATTTCACTCTTTGAGATAAACCATACTCCTTTCACATTCTCTCTAATCCCAAAATTGCACTTACACTATCTTCTTTCCATACTCGCATCCTCATTTACATTTTTTCTTTTTTAAGAAAAAAAAAATATTTTTCGTTTCTTATTTACTATTATTTTATATTTTATATCTATAATTTTTATAAATTTTTTTCAGGAAATAAAAGATAAAAAAAATATAGGCGAAAAAAAAGAACAAAAGACTCAAACAATAAAAAAATTAGGCAAAACCAAAAGACTAAAGCAAAAAAAAAAAAAAAAAAAAAAAACAAAGGGAAGAAAACTCAAAAGGATAGGCGAAACCATCTCGGGAAGTTGGCTCTGAGTACCAAATGAAACGAACCACGCCAACATCGTGATGAGACCCAATATCAATACTTCGGATTTCATATCATGGACCGTCCAAAGAAGGATTCAATAGGGTGGAACCTCGACCCATTGCCTATAAAGAGGCAAGAACCGTGGTATGCGAAGAAGCTACAATTAATTTCGGAAGATTGATTGATAAGCCGGGGCGAATGCCACGGAGAATAACTCCGATAAGTTCATTTAAAAATAATGGTTCTTGAAGAACCGAAGGCACACACTCTTATTCAAAAGATTTCAATACATTGTTGTGTGCTTTTATTCATACAATTTGATCCCTTTATAGTTTATATTGGGTTCAGCTGCTCTAATCTATGAAAATAAACTAAGATATTGGAATCATTATTCAAATAATCAAATCAGCCACAAATCAGCCAATCTAATCAACATTTATTGAAACTAAATTAGGAAAGCATTTTAAATCATTGTCTTGATCTTCCAAGGCTGAAATGCACTAATAAAGAGCCCTCGTATCTCCTAAAAAGTGTGTGTATCTTTCATTGTTGAAATCTTAAACATTCCAAAGGCTTATAATATGTGATCGCATCAATTAGAACATTCCAAGATTTATATCTTTGAAATCTGATCTGGACCAATTTAAAATGTGAATAGAAAACTTTTGAAATCTTTGATTGCTTGATGTGATTGGGATCACTTCAGGATCGCAACCAGGCGACTAGCAGTTATAACGGAGATAATCTGAATGCTTGGAAGTGGTTATAGTCGTTAAATTTGCCGACTAAAACTAAGATTTTTGTATGGCGAGCATGTAAGAATCTACTACCTACTTGTCATAATCTAAGGAAAAAAAAAGTTTTAACAGACGATTTATGCCCCATGTGCGGAGTTGAGGAGGAAGATATTCACCATATTCTTATAAAGTGCTCTTTTTCTAGGTAGATGTGGGAACTAAGGCTCCGTTTGATAGAATTAAGCATTAAACATTGAATATCACTTAGAAGCACAAAGATTCAAAGATATATAGAGAAATAGAACAAAAATTAAGCCATGGTGAGGGTTAGCAGACCCAGTCTACCCCTCAACCCAGATTCCCGAACACTTTTGGGCTGGACAAGGTGAGTTAGATATGAAGACCAACTCTTACTAATTTAAATATGTATTTAAACAAATGTTTGAATGTGGAGGTGTATCTTAGATCAACAACAACCCTTTGGCAGGTGAATCCAACACATGGAATCATTTTTTTCAATAACTTTGGCTCAATCTCCTTTAGTCCAGTCTAGTTCTTTTGTCCAGAAATCCACAATGGGGGCAACTCCACACATGAACAAACACCATCTTTGGTCTCACTCAGCCCAAACCTACTTCTAACCAATCCTCTCAGCCAACTTGACTCACCAACACATGCACAGTGAATTAGATATCAAGATCACTCAATCACTCTGTTCAAACTCTAACTTTCTCATTTTATTATTGTTTAATCACTCAGAGAAGAAGATTAAGACTAAATATAGTGAAGTGTGTAGAAAGACCAATGTTATGCTTTCTCTCTCTCATAACGTGTATTTATAACCAAAACATCAATGAGCTGAACCGTAGAATATGCTCCAAAGTCCAAGTCAACCGAGTAAAAGTGAAGACTCCATTAATAGGTCACAGGAAAAAGAAAAAGTTGAACGGAGATACATCGGAGAGAGGGAAAGAAAGAGGCACAGTCAAATGAGAATTATGTTTGATAGAGGTGAGGAGATGAATAAGAGCAGGTGCGCTTATGATCAACCAAGATAAGTCAACAATCAAGACCTAATATTGACCAAAGTTGGTTTGGGTTTAGTAAAACCGGCCCATTTCCTTGTGTGGGTTGCCTAGTAGGAGCGTGGAGTTGGGCCCAATCGTAAAGTTCATTTTGAGTCCATTTCTCAACAAGTACCTCATTTCCAATGACCGTAATTAAATAATATTAAAGAAAATGATCATAATCTAAACCAAAATCATATATGAAAATTTGAATACTACTCAGATAAATTGCATTTTCGATATTGAGAATCAATTAATATTTAAGATGTGCAATAATATTTTGGCAAATTATATTTGTAATCATAGAAGGCTGACAAATTTTGTGACTGCACTTTAATAAATTTATTCAATTATTATTTAATTCTGTCCACCTTAACATTTATCATGAATTTCATAAAAAAAAGAATTAATTTGAATATCGCACAACTAATGTTTTCTTGTAAAAGAGCGCGGTTGTTTTTATGTGTATTTATAGTTGATTTTCATATATATATTAGCCGAATCTTGAACGGTGATTCTTATTCAATGAAATGACCTAAATTTTATAATTAACACTCACTTTTTCCTTACAAAATAATCTCAACATTATATCCAAAGATTCTCTAGGAGATAAAGTAATAATTGCAATTCCAAAACCAACTAACTGTATCTTATCTGATTTATATATATTATTAGCATCCGATTAATTTTAGCGTGATTTCCTTTAGAATGGTAACATTCACATATTGAAGACTTGATATGGTATGGATTAATTTGATAAATCCGGAGTAGTCGAAACCAAATTTTGTAATTTAACGATATTTATTAAAAAAACAAAGAGGGAGATATATTCGGCACGAGTCCCCTCTTATATAAATAGTTCTTTCTTATATGGATAAAACCACAAATTTTCCATTAGCCTTGTATCGGAAAATCACGTGTTCATCAGTCTTTATATTGGGTGTTTTTATTTTTCATTTGATCAGTTCACTACACATCCTTGTTTCTTTTTATTTTTTATGCAAAATGAATTCATCCAATCAAAACTACTCGTTCTAGAGGAGCGCGACACATCTATTCCGGAAAAACCCACAGAGAAAAGCCAAACGGCGATAGAAAATAAATTTGGCGAAATTTGAGAACGAGGCCTTCCAGTTATCACGTTCTCTAAAAGACGAGCTGGCCTCTTCAAAAAGGCTAGTGAACTCAACATCCTTTAATTTGCGGTGGCGAAAGTATTGCGGTTCCTTTCCCCCTTAGTGAAAAGACTCACTCTTTTGGAAACCCTAATGTTGATACAAAAGCCGAAACTCTAATATAAGAATGACACGACCATGCATAATTAGGAACTCGTCCGAATGGAGGCCCAATTGAAGCAAGATGAGGGATGCCCAAAAAAAAAAAAAAAAAAAACGAGAACGAGAACTTGAGGAAGGCTACTCTATGCCTAAAATGTTGCCCACCACACATTGATGACCTAAATTATCAATGATTAGATCTGTTAAAGAGGTCTATAAAATTTCTAGAAGGAAAAACAAAATTGAATTCAAAAGATTCGACGAGTTTGGCAAATTCGTATGATATGATGATCAATTGGCTGAATCTTTATCATGGTAACATGGCATCATTCATTTTAATTGGTGGATCTTCAATTCCTCCTAGCCAATTTTGGTTGGGGGAGTTGGTACCTCAAATATAAGGGTAATTAAATATGTTTTGGATGTTCAATTTTCCCGAGGAGAGTCCTAAATGGAAAACACAGGCCGATGTTGATCAGAACATGTCCAAGGGTTTATAAAAAACAATGGTCGATCATTGAAATTTTTCTTCAAAACAATTTAATGAGTTTGTGAAATTTGTGTGTATGGTTTAATTTGACTAAATCTCTTGTAAATGTGAAATCATGTTCGTCCTATTTTTATTTGATGTACAAAGTTTCATCATTTGACGATTACCTTTAAGTGTTGTCTATTTTATTGTAATTTTTTTCACATATTAGCCATTTTTAAGCAAGTTATAATATTAGATAAATAAGTTTACAGTTAACTTTTACAGAAATTCAAACAACATTTTTAGCATAGTACTAACTAGTCACCTCACATCGATCTTAAAGGCATAGAAACTTGAAGCATTTGTAATAATGAATTATTACAAATAAGTCCATGATGGACTACTTAGTCATAAAAAGGACTAGATCAAAAACTATTTTACAAAAAGTTCAGACAAAGTCCAAAGATGCGTAAAAGACTAAAATACCCCCTCCCATTTTAATATGCTTCAATTTCATCCCTTTAACCCAATTTAATTTTGACCCCAAATTTAACCAACTATTCAATTTTGACTACTAACCCAATTTTGACCGTCGCCGCTAGTTTTCGACATTGCATTTATTTTATGCTTTTTTTTATTGCTACCGACGATGCAGACCAGCATTCAACGCTGGTGTTTCCTGAACATTTTTTGGCCCCCGTAAGAAACAATAATACTATTGTGGTTGACATTAATATTAACTTGTTATAGAATAAATAATAAATTCTAGAAAAAATGTAATGCTATATACATATACGAAGAGATAGCTAAGCTATAAATGTTGCTAATAGATTGAAATTGAAAACCAAAACTACTACATTCCTCCTCTCCCATTGCCTCTATTTATATACAATGAATATGAAAGTTTTGTCATGCTAACTAAGATTAGGACAAAAGAGAAAATGACACGTAGTGTTTAATACTTAGTCCACAAGGAATTGTGTGGATATGTATTACAACACTCGCCCTTAGACTAAGTATTATAATGTCGGCTGTAAATTGGATGAGTAAAATATATATGCCTCGTTAAAAACCTCAAGTCGGAAGGGATAAAACCGATGAAAAGGGAAAAAGAGTGCATAACTCAAATCCAAGCTACGTGCATAAGCTGCCTCGTTAAAAACCTTTGTTGGAAAACCCAATGGGATAAAACCAGACAAAAGGGAAAAAGAGTGCAACGCACTATTGCTCCCCCTGAAATGAGCAATATAGGTTCTGAAAAGGGGCGTCAATCTTGCTTCATATTGGCTCTTCTCATTCCAATGGCGTATACCAACTTCCCAAATGGCGAATGACGAGTTTGTCGAACATCGATTTCTCCGTTCTTCTATATCTTATGTGTGTGGGAGAACTTTGGTGATGACGAGATTGGTCCTATCACCTTTTATGTATCCACTCTTTGTATATCTGACTCTTCCCTACACTATATAATTAACATTATCATGGCAGTGAACATGTCTGTTAAATCAACAAGATATACCTGCAACATTACAAAAAAATGTTCACTATTATAATCATCGTAGACAATCTATTGATAAATTGAGAATGTAAAAATATTATTGATGATTATCTCATTTATATCACATATTCCATTGAAATAACTTATGGGATTCTCGGTATTCCCGAGATTTGATATCGACTTTTCGATATCAGGTTCAACAGATTCATCTGGAGCATTCTCACTAGGAACCACATGGTTCTAGGGTTCATCGATTTACATTAGCAGCTGGAATATAAGACTTCGTGAGTTTACTGGCACCATTAACTGCATGAGTAAATCTATTAGAAATATTTTATAAATGAATGCTTCTATGGATCTCATCTTCACATTCAGAGGTACGTGGGTCGAGATGAGATAAATGTTGCTCACACCATGTGAGATTCTCCATTGGTTTTTGTTTATCTTTATCACGGATATTCTGAATATCCTTACCAATCGGTATAAATAATGTCTCATCTAAGTGATAATCCGCAAATCTAGCGGTAAATAAATCACCCGTCATTGGTTCCAAGAACCTAATAATTGACGGTGAATCAACCCAACGTATATATGCAAATTCGGCGTTGGGGACCCATTTTAATCCTCTGAGGAGGAGGAATTGGCACTTGCATAGCGCAACCAAATGTGCGAAGGTGCGAAATATTGGGCTCAAAGTCCAAGTGCATTGGGGAATGCATATGATAAGCAGTGGGGCGTACTTTAATCAGTGATGATGTATGCAATACTGCATCGCCCCATGCTGCACTGGTGAGGTTAGATCTCACCAGCAAAGTACGAGCAATTATTTGGATGCGTTAAATCAAAGATTCTGCCAGTCCATTTTGAGTGTGAACGTATGCTACTGGGTGCTCGGCATTTATTTCCAGAGATGGACAATAATATGTGCCAGCAAACGCATAAATGCTATATTTCGCGTAGATAAACATACGTAGTAGTATCATTAGGCAACATAATTGTTGCATTCCCGAAGTCATCTATTATTTCTACGGGATTTGATATGATTTTAACTTGTGCCTTGCACAATGTCACACTCGAGAAATATATTTAATTATTGAATATTGAGTGTGTAGTTGCGCTATCGAGTAGGCAATAGTCATATTCGTCCATGTTTTTCATGTACGCGTATCACAATCAGCTCGACCTCGGGTATTTATCCTCCAAGGGAGATATGTACATATGGGTTTACCCAAACAACTCGATCTTGGGAATCACAGCATCCAAGAGAGGTTAAACATGGATACACACAAAATAACTCAATCTCGGGAATTACATCTTCCGAGAGAGATATATATACACTGGGTACAAGATAACCCAAAACCCGTTAAATTTGGGCTTGTGATTAATAGCCTCTAAGTTGGCTCTTGACGGGTTTTACCTTGTCTAGCGACTCTACGAGCTTCAGGCTCGGAGATATATTCAGATATTTGGCCTTCAAATCGGCTTTTAACGAATATTAACACGTCTTAACTCAACGAGCTTCAGGCTCGGAGATATCTTCAGATATTTGGCCTTTAAATCGACTTTTGACATATATTATCACGTCTTAACTCAACGAGCTTCAGGCTCGGAGATATATTCAGAGATTTAGCCTTTAAATCGGCTTTTGAGGGATATTATCACGTCTTAACTCAACGAGCTTCAGGCTCGAAGATATTTTCAGATATTTTACCCTTAAATCGGCTTTTGACGGATATTATCATGTCTTAACTCAACGAGCTTCAGGCTCGGAGATATGTTCAGATATTTGGCCTTTAAATCGGCTTTTGACGGATATTATCACGTCTTAACTCAACGAGCTTCAGGCTCGGAGATATTATTATGATTTAGCCTTTAAATCGGCTTTCTAGTCTCAACGATCTTAGACTCGGAGCTAAATTTCATTTACTTGACGGGAATTCCAACGTCTCGACTCAACGAGTTTATCCACTCGGAGTTATAGTATGACCTCTATACGGTCTCTGTTAAGCTCTACGGGTACTATGCCCGGAGTTAAAACAATAGCCTTTAAATCGGCTTTAAACGGAGATTATTATTTCCCCAACTCCACGAGCTTATGCTCGGAGTTAATCTCATAGTCTCTAAATCGACCTTCAACTGAGATTATTATATCTTTTACTCGACGAGCATCATGCTCGGAGTTAATATCTTGGCATCTAAGTCGGCCCACAGATCTGTTAAAATTAGCACGTGCTCATAGCACTTCTTGGGATCCACAAGCTTGCAAATATAATTTTCAGCAGCAATTCAACAAATAAATAAGCAATAGATTAATATACACGAAGCCATCATATCCTTTGAGAAATGATAGCGTATAAAATACCGAAGTATTCGCTCATCATTCTCGTTTGTCTTTACGACAATAGAATCGAGGATGTGGATTTTCGTAAAATAAAATATAAAGAAGAATACAAAAAATAGCAAATTCTTATCGAGCAAAGGCTCATGCTGATAACGTGTTATAGAATAAATAATAAATTCTAGATAAATTGTAATGATATATACATATACGAAGAGATAGCTAAGCTATGAATGTTGTTAAGAAATTGAAATTGAAAATCAGAACTACTACATTCATCCTCTCCCATTACCTCTATTTATATTCAAAGAATATGATAGTTTTGTCATGCTAACTAAGATTAGGACAAAAGAGAAAATGACACGTAGTGTTTAATACTTAACCCACAAGGAATTGTGTGGATATGTATTACAACATAACTATATTATTGTTTAACACAATCATTTTGTTATATGACTATCTACCACAATAATACTAACATAACAAAATCACTATGTTAGATTATAAATTATTGTGTAATTCAATAATATTACTATGTTGACCGGTCAACAAAGACAAAAATAATAAAAAGCCAAAAATAATAATATTATTGTTTATGACAGTAATATTAGTAATATTATTGTAAGAACAGTAATACTACTAACCACAAAAAACAGTGGTTTCTAATAGTAGGTTTACCAAAAAATAAAATCAACTACAAATTAACAAAATCAACTATAGACAAACGAAATCAACAATAAAAAATGTCGAAATCAACTTGAAAGTTAGCGAAATAACTACAACATTCAAAAACAACTACAAAAATTATTGAAAACAACTACAAATGTATCTAAATCAACTATAAATGTATCGAAATCAACTTAAAAAAAAAACACTCTCACAAGTCCACCACCAACAACAATGTAAAAGATGGAGCAATTATTGGCATAAACTTCACACCTACAAATCAAAAGCAATTACAAAAATCACAAATCAACTGTAAAAAGTAACCAAAAATAAAATACAACGATAACAAAAAATGACTTTAAAACATAACAAAACGACTAAAAAATAACTATGAAAATATTGCAAGTATAACTATGATACCAAAAAACACACCAACGATACAATCAAAAAATCCAATTCAAAGTTGAAATATACCCTTACATTCCAAATTTTTGTTTCTTGCTTATTTTCAACCCGTCGATGCAGGCGGAAGCAACACCATCTGGAGGCGAGAAGATCTCGAAATGGTTGTGCAGATCCGCCGCCTCGTCCACATCTCCCATCTCAAAAAGTAAAACAGAGTGCACACCATCTTCTCCACCACCTCGGGGAATTATGCCCGCGAAGGCGCAGACCCTTTCGGGATAGGAGGAGTGAATTCCGCCGCCGACGTCTCGAGAACCATCACATAATGTGACGATGGGTTCGCTTGTGTCGTGGGTGGACGACAATGACAAATACTTGTCGGCTGTCGACGTGATACAAAATGGGAATGCCAAATCAGTGTGTTGGGGCAGCCGTGGTGGCTGAGACACAGAGCGGCTGTGGATAAACATTTTCAAAGCAGAGAAGGTAGCTAGTACTGGAGAGAAAAGAAAAGGGATAAAATAAATAGGGTTACGTAATAAAAAATCTTAAAAATATGACCTGTAAGGGAAAAATAAGTATATTAAATATTAGTTTGTTAAATATTAATCTAATTAACTAATTAGGAGGTTTTTACTAATAAAGCACAAGGGACTGGATTCATTTTTATTATACGTAACTAGTGAGGGATTCTCACTAATAATCCCTATACTATGGGGCTCTTTGAGAAAATTTTCAAACATATCATTAATAAGGAGATACCTAATCCATATTTCACTCTTTGAGATAAACCATACTCCTTTCACATTCTCTCTAATCCCAAAATTGCACTTACACTATCTTCTTTCCATACTCGCATCCTCATTTACATTTTTCCTTTTTTAAGAAAAAAAAAATATTTTTCGTTTCTTATTTACTATTATTTTATATTTTATATCTATAATTTTTATAAATTTTTTTTAGGAAATAAAAGATAAAAAAAAATATAGGCGAAAAAAAAGAACAAAAGACTCAAACAATAAAAAAATTAGGCAAAACCAAAAGACTAAAGCAAAAAAAAAAAAAAAAAAAAAAAAACAAAGGGAAAAAAACTCAAAAGGATAGGCGAAACCTTCTCGGGAAGTTGGCTCTGAGTACCAAATGAAACGAACCACGCCAACATCGTGATGAGACCCAATATCAATACTTCGGATTTCATATCATGGACCGTCCAAAGAAGGATTCAATAGGGTGGAACCTCGACCCATTGCCTATAAAGAGGCAAGAACCGTGGTATGTGAAGAAGCTATAATTAATTTCGGAAGATTGATTGATAAGCCGGGGCGAATGCCACGGAGAATAACTCCGATAAGTTCATTTAAAAATAATGGTTCTTGAAGAACCGAAGGCACACACTCTTATTCAAAAGATTTCAATACATTGTTGTGTGCTTTTATTCATACAATTTGATCCCTTTATAGTTTATATTGGGTTCAGCTGCTCTAATCTATGAAAATAAACTAAGATATTGGAATCATTATTCAAATAATCAAATCAGCCACAAATCAGCCAATCTAATCAACATTTATTGAAACTAAATTAGGAAAGCATTTTAAATCATTGTCTTGATCTTCCAAGGCTGAAATGCACTAATAAAGAGCCCTCGTATCTCCTAAAAAGTGTGTGTATCTTTCATTGTTGAAATTTAAACATTCCAAAGGCTTATAATATGTGATCGCATCAATTAGAACATTCCAAGATTTATATCTTTGAAATCTGATCTGGACCAATTTAAAATGTGAATAGAAAACTTTTGAAATCTTTGATTGCTTGATGTGATTGGGATCACTTCAGGATCGCAACCAGGCGACTAGCAGTTCTAACGGAGATAATCTGAATGCTTGGAAGTGGTTATAGTCGTTAAATTTGCCGACTAAAACTAAGATTTTTGTATGGCGAGCATGTAAGAATCTACTACCTACTTGTCATAATCTAAGGAAAAAAAAAAGTTTTAACAGACGATTTATGCCCCATGTGCGGAGTTGAGGAGGAAGATATTCACCATATTCTTATAAAGTGCTCTTTTTCTAGGTAGGTGTGGGAACTAAGGCTCCGTTTGATAGAATTAAGCATTAAACATTGAATATCACTTAGAAGCACAAAGATTCAAAGATATATAGAGAAATAGAACAAAAATTAAGCCATGGTGAGGGTTAGCAGACCCAGTCAACCCCTCAGCCCAGATTCCCGAACACTTTTGGGCTGGACAAGGTGAGTTAGATATGAAGACCAACTCTTACTAATTTAAATATGTATTTAAACAAATGTTTGAATGTGGAGGTGTATCTTAGATCAACAACAACCCTTTGGCAGGTGAATCCAACACATGGAATCATTTTTTTCAATAACTTTGGCTCAATCTCCTTTAGTCCAGTCTAGTTCTTTTGTCCAGAAATCCACAATGGGGGCAACTCCACACATGAACAAACACCATCTTTGGTCTCACTCAGCCCAAACCTACTTCTAACCAATCCTCTCAGCCAACTTGACTCACCAACACATGCACAGTGAATTAGATATCAAGATCACTCAATCACTCTGTTCAAACTCTAACTTTCTCATTTTATTATTGTTTAATCACTCAGAGAAGAAGATTAAGACTAAATATAGTGAAGTGTGTAGAAAGACCAATGTTATGCTTTCTCTCTCTCATAACGTGTATTTATAACCAAAACATCAATGAGCTGAACCGTAGAATATGCTCCAAAGTCCAAGTCAACCGAGTAAAAGTGAAGACTCCATTAATAGGTCACAGGAAAAAGAAAAAGTTGAACGGAGATACATCGGAGAGAGGGAAAGAAAGAGGCACAGTCAAATGAGAATTATGTTTGATAGAGGTGAGGAGATGAATAAGAGCAGGTGCGCTTATGATCAACCAAGATAAGTCAACAATCAAGACCTAATATTGACCAAAGTTGGTTTGGGTTTAGTAAAACCGGCCCATTTCCTTGTGTGGGTTGCCTAGTAGGAGCGTGGAGTTGGGCCCAATCGTAAAGTTCATTTTGAGTCCATTTCTCAACAAGTACCTCATTTCCAATGACCGTAATTAAATAATATTAAAGAAAATGATCATAATCTAAACCAAAATCATATATGAAAATTTGAATACTACTCAGATAAATTGCATTTTCGATATTGAGAATCAATTAATATTTAAGATGTGCAATAATATTTTGGCAAATTATATTTGTAATCATAGAAGGCTGACAAATTTTGTGACTGCACTTTAATAAATTTATTCAATTATTATTTAATTCTGTCCACCTTAACATTTATCATGAATTTCATAAAAAAAAGAAATAATTTGAATATCGCACAACTAATGTTTTCTTGTAAAAGAGCGCGGTTGTTTTTATGTGTATTTACAGTTGATTTTCATATATATTAGCCGAATCTTGAACGGTGATTCTTATTCAATGAAATGACCTAAATTTTATAATTAACACTCACTTTTTCCTTACAAAATAATCTCAACATTATATCCAAAGATTCTCTAGGAGATAAAGTAATAATTGCAATTCCAAAACCAACTAACTGTATCTTATCTTATTTATATATATTATTAGCATCCGATTATTTTTAGCGTGATTTCCTTTAGAATGGTAACATTCACATATTGAAGACTTGATATGGTATGGATTAATTTGATAAATCCGGAGTAGTCGAAACCAAATTTTGTAATTTAACGATATTTATTAAAAAAACAAAGAGGGAGATATATTTGGCACGAGTCCCCTCTTATATAAATAGTTCTTTCTTATATGGATAAAACCACAAATTTTCCATTAGCCTTGTATCGGAAAATCATGTGTTCATCAGTTTTTATATTGGGTGTTTTTATTTTTCATTTGATCAGTTCACTACACATCCTTGTTTTCTTTTTATTTTTTATGCAAAATGAATTCATCCAATCAAAACTACTCGTTCTAGAGGAGCGCGACACATCTATTCCGGAAAAACCCACAGAGAAAAGCCAAACGGCGATAGAAAATAAATTTGGCGAAATTTGAGAACGAGGCCTTCCAGTTATCACGTTCTCTAAAAGACGAGCTGGCCTCTTCAAAAAGGCTAGTGAACTCAACATCCTTTAATTTGCGGTGGCGAAAGTATTGCGGTTCCTTTCCCCCTTAGTGAAAAGACTCACTCTTTCGGAAACCCTAATGTTGATACAAAAGCCGAAACTCTAATATAAGAATGACACGACCATGCATAATTAGGAACTCGTCCGAATGGAGGCCCAATTGAAGCAAGATGAGGGATGCCCAAAAAAAAAAAAAAAAAAAAAAACGAGAACGAGAACTTGAGGAAGGCTACTCTATGCCTAAATTGTTGCCCACCAAACATTGATGACCTAAATTATCAATGATTAGATCTGTTAAAGAGGTCTATAAAATTTCTAGAAGGAAAAACAAAATTGAATTCAAAAGATTCGACGAGTTTGGCAAATTCGTATGATATGATGATCAATTGGCTGAATCTTTATCATGGTAACATGGCATCATTCATTTTAATTGGTGGATCTTCAATTCCTCCTAGCCAATTTTGGTTGGGGGAGTTGGTACCTCAAATATAAGGGTAATTAAATATGTTTTGGATGTCCAATTTTCCCGAGGAGAGTCCTAAATGGAAAACACAGGCCGATGTTGATCAGAACATGTCCAAGGGTTTATAAAAAACAATGGTCGATCATTGAAATTTTTCTTAAAAACAATTTAATGAGTTTGTGAAATTTGTGTGTATGGTTTAATTTGACTAAATCTCTTGTAAATGTGAAATCATGTTCGTCCTATTTTTATTTGATGTACAAAGTTTCATCATTTGACGATTACCTTTAAGTGTTGTCTATTTTATTGTAATTTTTTTCACATATTAGCCATTTTTAAGCAAGTTATAATATTGGATAAATAAGTTTACAGTTAACTTTTACAGAAATTCAAACAACATTTTTAGCATAGTACTAACTAGTCACCTCACATCGATCTTAAAGGCATAGAAACTTGAAGCATTTGTAATAATCAATTATTACAAATAAGTCCATGATGGACTACTTAGTCATAAAAAGGACTAGATCAAAAACTATTTTACAAAAAGTTCAGACAAAGTCCAAAGATGCGTAAAAGACTAAAATACCCCCTCCCATTTTAATATGCTTCAATTTCATCCCTTTAACCCAATTTAATTTTGACCCCAAATTTAACCAATTATTCAATTTTGACTACTAACCCAATTTTGACCGTCGCCGCTAGTTTTCGGCATTGCATTTATTTTATGCTTTTTTTTATTGCTGCCGACGCTGCAGACCAGCATTCAACGCTGGTGTTTCCTGAACATTTTTTGGCCCCCATAAGAAACAATAATACTATTGTGGTTGACATTAATATTAACTTGTTATAGAATAAATAATAAATTCTAGAAAAAATGTAATGCTATATACATATACGAAGAGATAGCTAAGCTATAAATGTTGCTAAGAGATTGAAATTGAAAACCAAAACTACTACATTCCTCCTCTCCCATTGCCTCTATTTATATACAATGAATATGAAAGTTTTGTCATGCTAACTAAGATTAGGACAAAAGAGAAAATGACACGTAGTGTTTAATACTTAGTCCACAACGGCCGTGTGTTGGAAGAGTTCCAAGCAAAGCACGACGGCCGATTCCACTACCGAAGCAGAATACATTGCAGCATCCGAAGCTGCAAAAGAAGGGACTTGGATAAGGAAATTCATCCAAGAGTTGGGTGTCATTCCTGATGCTAGTGATCCAGTACCGTTGTACTGTGATAACACCGGAGCCGTGGCGCCAGCTAAGGAGCCACGATCTCATCAGAAGTCGAAGCATATTCTGAGGAAGTATCACGTGATCCGAGAGGTCATTGATAGAGGTGAAGTTAAGGTTGAACGAGTCACCTCAGAAGAGAACGTTGCAGACCCCTTCACGAAGCCTTTACCAAGATCGGTCCATGAGAAACATCGAGAGTCGATGGGATTGCGGTTTATGGGTAGTTGGCTTTAGGTCAAGTGGGAGATTGTTAGAGTAGGTGACCAACAAGCCAACCTGTGGCTGTGGTCTTTCGTATTTATTATTGTAATAAACGAACCTTTATTCGTATTAATGATAAAATACATTGGCATTCTATATCTTTGTCCCTTTGTCACAAGCATAGATATAGTCCTTACAGTTATTACAAGTACTAGTAATTGATCGTTAGGATCGTGAGATATTTACTTAAGTATTATAACTGTTAAACGTGTTCCTAGTCGAAGGGTTACGCCACTAATGAGGATATCGGCCTTTCCCATTAAGACTAGCACTTAGTGTATGTGTACTGCATCTCATCAGTAACCGGTATTGTGATATCGGCATGCATAAGTGGGTGCTCGTAAGTTGACGAGTTCACTGAACTCCCTCACCCTAGAAATCTCTAAGTGGTTCCCAATAATCGAGTAGAGATATCTATGGTATAGTTGTACACCATTAGTCCTTATGACCTAGACATCACCGTGACTTCACTAGAGGACCAGCTGTATCGTGACCTGTCTCTGAGTTCCACCGAGGACCATCCCAAGGGCCAGTGTTCGTGCAGTCCGAAATCTAGTGGGAGGTCTGTGCATTGTAGTCGGGGATTCGATCGCTAGAATAGTCTTGGATGTCCTGTGTGTTCTGATAGTTTGTAATCATTCTAAGTCTCTGGCCAGAGCTGACTAAGTGATGATTAGAGAATTTGATTCTCTAAGTCATGCACGTGACGATTACAATACTTAGAACGATCGCACCGTCATTGAACATATAAAGAGGTCTCGATGAACCAATGCCTCTAGTTCAATCGGGACATATGAATCGAAGGGACCGTACTGTACGTTAACAATCTCGCCGCCGTGCTGATCTGCCGCTGCTGCCGCTGCATTGCTGCTGCCGCTGCATTGCTGCTGCCCCGATTGTACGGATTGGTTTCCGTAGCAATCTCGACTTGCTAAACGCTCCTACCTCACGCTTCAAGAGGTAAATACACGAAACCCTAGTTTCGGTTCGTTTAGGTTTAAACTATGAATTCATGTTTGCTATCATGTGATTTTATGTGATTATGTGTAATCGTTTTAATCGTTGCAAGCATGTTATTTGGTTTAAACGCGAGCATGTTAATTGATTTAAAATTCGGTTAAATTATTTAACATGTATGTTGTTTTAATTTCGCTGGAAGCGCAAAGGTACGCAATTAATTGATTTAATTTATCGGGCGTGTGCTTATGTGCTTTAAAGTCGTTTAAATCGCATAAAAAATTTTGTTTTCCGCTGCGTACACGTGCCCGAAACCCAACAGTGGTATCAGAGCTCGTTGCGCAATTAATTGCGTTCGTTTTAATATGCTATGATTTTATGCATGTTCGATTTATTAAAGTAGTGATTGTTGTATTATGTAATTGGGAGTTTTCGTAAGTTTAAAATATTTTTGAAATATTGTTTAGAATTTTTCCAGCTTTAAAATTGTTTAAAATTGGAAAATCGGATCTGAAATTGTTTTTAAAACGTCGGTTTTTAAATGTTCGGATCGAACCGGTCGGACCGGCCGGTTCGATGGTTGTGCACGATCCAATCGACCGAATCCAAGTGGATTCGGGTCGGTCAGACCGGTTCTCGGTCCGACTGACCCGGCCCACTGATTTGGGTCAGTTGGACCGGGCATAACCGGACCGCTTCGGTCCGAACCGGTCAGACCGGTCGGCCGAACCGGTTCACTGAAAATAAAAAAAAAAAAAAAATTATTTCAGATTTCTAAAATTAAACTTAAAACAAATTGATTTTAATTTTTGGAAAATTATTTTCAATTAATCCCAATTAGATAATTGGATCGACAATCATCTATTTTAGTAAATAGGTGTTAGATTAATTAATTAATTTAAATTGTTAAATTGATTTCAATTAATAGAACACATTCATAATTTTGATTATGCTTCAACTTAATTAGTAGTACCTCAACATTATTTGAATGATTTATGCTAGTTGAGGTTCTATAATTATTTTGAAAATCCGATAATTAATTAATGTAATTAATTATGAAGTTAGGTCGTATGTTCCTCTTAGGACAATATGCGCTTCCATATACCTTTAGAGAACATAGATGTAGGAATCACATAGACCAATCCTAAACCTTCTGATGAGATAAAACTTTTTAATAAAAATCCCTCATTCTTAATTCAATTAAGAATCATTTCAAGCTATAAAGAAAAACCCAATCTGTTGAGTTATTTCTTTCCTTCTGCCAACGGTTGGATTATGTGTAGCCCTTTACTATAGTGCAGTAAGCCGTGTTAGCGGGGAGTGCTTGTTAGAGTAGGTGACCGGCAAGCCAACTTGTGGCTGTGGTCTTTCTCTTTTCTTTGTAATAAAACAATCGTTTTTCGTTCGTAATAATAAAATATCTTATTTGGCATTCTATATCTGTTATCCCATGCAAGCAGCATAGATATAGTCCTAACGAGTTACTCTATTACTGTGAGTTGATCTAGTAGAATCGTGAGATAACTCAGCAATGTAATGTAACTGTTAAACCTTGTTCCTAGTCGATGGGTTACGCCAATAATGAGGATACCGGCCTTTCCCTTTTGAGACTAGCACTTAGTGTATGTGTACTGCGTCTCATCAGTCCTCGGTGTTGTGACATCGGCATACTTGAGTGGGTGCTCATACTGGATGAGTTCACTGAACTCCCTCGCCCTAGAAATCTATAAGTGGTTCTCATTCATCGAGTAATAGGTTTCTAAGATATAGTTGTACACCATTAGTCCTTAAGACCCAGACATCACCGTGACTTCACTAGAGGACCGATTGTATCGTGACCTGTCCCTGAGTCCCACCGCGGACCGCTCCAAGGGCCAACGTTCGTGCAATCCGAAATCTAGTGTGAAGTCTGTGCATTGTAGTAGGGGATTCGAGCGCTTGAGTAGTCATGGATGTCCTGTGTGTTCTGACGGTTTATAATCCATGGAATCTCTGGCCAGAGTTGATAGTGGGGTGATTAGGGAAATGTGTTTCCCTAAGTCGCACACGAACGGATTTATAATACCTAGAACGTTCGCACGGTTATTGAACTTTATAAGAGGTCTCGGTGAACCAATGCCTCTAGTTCAATCGGGACATGTGCTACGAAGGGATCGTACTGTACGCTAACTATATCATAAGGTTCTTGCAGGCACTTCATTTGTATCTAGGGAATCATGATGCGTAGTTGCTAGACGCCAATCTTGATTCGTTGGGCACCGATTTGATCGGGATTAGGTAAAATGAGTTCTACTCTAATCGGGACTCTTGGGAGGAGTTCGTATAAGAACAATGTGTTGTTCGAATCACAAAGAGTTGTGAGCCCACGGCTAGCATACACCTGAACCATTGAGGGTCACACTTCTCGTGTAATATAGATCCTTGATAACAACAAGCATAGATTAATGTGTTAATCTTTGAACGATTGGATGTCGATATGATTGAATCCAAGATTCGTAATTGTGGATTGCGAATCGGAATAAACGTAGAGAAAGAGAGAAATGCGGAACTTAGTGAACTTTCTAAATTGGGAAGTTTCCCGATTTAGCAAGTCCACTGAAGTGGAAGTTTCCAATTTTGGAAATTGGAAATTTCGAAGAGGCACTCGTATCGACGAGGACTTTGAGCTCGTCACAAATATAATTTTGTTATAATTTTGTGGACGATCGTTTATTAGAAACGAGGCCGACGAGGGGATGGGCTTAATGCATCAGTGGGTCAAGCCCAATGACTTAAGCCCACTAGGGTTGAAAACCCTAGGTATAAATAGACCTCAAACAAGAGTTTGAGATCAGATTTTTAGCACCAAACCCTAGCCGCTCAAGCCCTAGCCGCTCCCCTCTTCGGCCATTGCTCCACCGGCGCGCCACCGCCGACCACCGCCGAAAACCGCCGGTTTTTCTTCTCTCGTTTCCTTCGTTTTATTCTTGTTGTTATCTAACTCGTTTACATCTAGTGCTGTAGTTCGAGTGGGTCGAAAATACGAGGTGAAACCTGATTGGAGAGGAGCTGCTGCCCCGACGAATCCACGCACCGCCGCACGCGCCGATACGCCGCTCACGCGCCGCCGCTGCCGCTGCCACGCGCCGCCGCTGCTGCTGCCGTTCACTGCCGTTCGTCGCTTGCTGGATCAGCTTGGTCCAGCCGTGAGTTGCAGCCCCGTGGATAGATATTAGCAGCTTGTACGTGACTCGTTCTAGGATTTCGATTCGTCGAAATCGCACGCTACAAGAGGTAATTAAATCGGAACTTTCGTAATTCGATTTAAACATGTTTGTATGATTATTAATTTGCGAGCATGAGTAATACGTGATTACATGTTTCGATTTTGTGAAATGAAGTATAAGCATGTTTCGTAATTTTCGGTTTTACGCGTTTTTCAATTAAATCGATAATTACCATATGTATGGCGGAAGCGTTAAGGTACGTTGACTATGTGATTAGTTTATGCATGTAATCGAAACTAGTTCGATATAAAATTTTTAAATTCCGCTGCGTATACATGCACGATCCCCAACAGTGGTATCAGAGCCACGGGTTAATCGTTTATTTGTCAACGTGTTTATCGTTTTCGAAAGCATGCTTCGATTTGTTGAATTGTTGAATTATTGGTGTTATCAAATTGGGTGTTTTAATATTAATTAAATATTTTGAATATTTCAGAAAATATAAAAGATTTTAATTTTGAAAAAAATTCGTTTTTGCTGCTGTTTTTTCAGCTGACCGAACCGGCCCGGTCGAACCTGTCCGACCGGTCCGGTCAGCACAAACAAAAAAAAAAAAAAAAAAAAAAATTTTTTTGATTTTCTGAGAATTAATATTAAAAATTAATTGATTTTTAATTTTTGAAATTATTTATCAATTAAACCCAATTAGATAATTGATCCATTAATTTAATTTGAATTCAAAGAATAGTGTTGGATTAATTATTTAATTTAATCGTTAAATTAGTTTAATTAATGGAACACAAATTAGATGGCAAACAACTAATGGACTTCATTCTTATTTGAATGATTTATGAATGAAAGAAGTCCGTTAATTATATTTGCAATTAATCGTATTTATTAATTAATTCATGAGATGAATAATTGTGATTAAGTACGATGATGATCGTATGTCTCTCTTAGGATCAATATGCGTTTCCACATACCTAGAGAACATAGTTGTAGGAATCACAAACGATCATAACCTAAAACTTCCGATGAGCTAATAAGATTTAAAAAATAAAATCCCTCATTCTTAATCAAGAATAATTATCAAGCTATAAAGGAAAACCAAATTGTTGAATTTTTCTTTCCTTCTACCAACAATTAAATTATGTGTAGCCTCTCATAATAGTGCAGTAAGCCGTGTTAGCGGGGAGTGCTATTGTGGGATAAGCTGTAATTTAATTGACATTAGATGGAGATACGGTCATAGATAAAATTATGTTGGATTAATGTGGTCGGCTAGATTAACTAGGGATTGCATTAGTTTGATATAGTTGGATCTATGACATCTCATATTGGTAGGCTAGACTTGACACACGAAGATTTTTATATTCGCTAGATTAACTTAGGTCATTATCAAGTGTGAGGTAAATCGATCTTTAGGGTCACATAGTGATGTGATTGATAGTACTCTACCTTTAGGCTTATGTAATCGGGATAGATTAACTACGGGTTACATTAGCGCTATTGGACCTAAAGCCCATTAAAGAAAAATAAGTTTTCTCGATTGTCTGCTAGAGGGTGGTGGAATTCGATAAAATTAGTGGGAGAACAATTAAAACATAAAAGTCCAAAATTTTAATTGTAACGATTATTACGAACTAAACTCTAATTATTGTCTTCTTAAAATTTTCTCAGCAACAATGTCCAAACATCCCCTTTCCTCAATCCTCGACCAAAACAAACTCACCGGTCCAAACTATTTGGATTGGCTTCGCAATCTGAAACTTGTGCTCCAAGTTGAGGAGCGTCTCTATGTGCTCAATGAACGTCCCCCCGCTGCTCTTCCTGCGACTGCTACTGCTGACGAGACTGCCACTTTCGAGGCATGGAAGAAGGACGACCTCCATGCGAGGTGCTACATGCTAGCATCCATGGTGCCAGAGCTCGCGAGGAAGTATGAGTCTCACGTGCATGCTTATGATATCAAGCACCATCTTGAAAGCATGTACAGTGGGAATACTAGGGCATCGAGGTACTCAGCTACCAAGGAGTTGATCACCATGAGGCTGCGTGAAGGGGCTTCGGTCCACGAGCACGGTCTCAAGATGATCACTCTCCTTGAGAAGCTGGTGAACCTTGATGTCACCCTCCCGGCCGAGCTCTCGGTGGATTTGATCCTACTGTCCCTTCCTAGTTCTTATGAATCGTTCATAGTGAACTTCAACATGAACAAGCTCGATCCACCATTGGATGAGTTGTTGAACATGTTGGTCAGTTATGAGTCCACGATCAAGAAGGATAAATCTGTTCTCCTAGTTGCTCCTTTTGTGAAGAAAGGTTCTTTCCAGAAGAAAAGGAAAGAAAGAAGTTTCGGCCCGAGCAAGAAATTTGAGAAGGGCGAGTCGAGCGGAGTGAAGAATGACAAGGTCATCAAGCAAGTTGATGACGCTTGCCATCATTGTGGAAAGAAGGGCCATTGGCGACGCAACTGCAAGGCTTACCTCGATCAGAAACGTTCTGAAAAGGGTACGTATTTAGTTGAAGTTAACTTGTCCGTTAAATCTTCTGCTTGGGTATTGGATACTGGTTGTGGCTCACATCTTTGTAATGATTTGCAGCTCATGACAAGAAGTAGGAGGCTTAATGTGGGTGAGACCTACCTAAGAATGGGCAACGGAGCAAGAGTTGCTGCTGAAGCCATTGGGACAATTTATCTTTCTGTTTTGGATTCTAGTTTTTCCATTGTTTTGAACAATTGTTTATTTGTTCCGTCACTTATTCGAAACCTTATTTCAATTCCTGTTTTGGATAATGAAGGTTTTACTTTTGTTTTTGGAAATTCGATTTGCATTATACAAAAGGAACAAAATATGATTTGTAAGGGACAACTTATAAACAACTTATATGAACTGAATCCAAGTGAAATACCTATTAACATTATATCAGCAAAACGAAAAGATATAAGTCTTAACCCCGCACAACTTTGGCACGCTCGACTAGGTCACATTTCCTTGAGAAGGATGAACAAGTTTGTTAGTGAAGGAATGTTCTCTTTGGAGGACGTTAAATCACTTCAAACTTGTGTATCCTGCCTTAAAGGAAAAATGACCAAGACTCCCTTCAAAGGGAAGATG
Organism: Erythranthe guttata; assembly: GCF_056151865.1. NCBI lineage: Eukaryota > Viridiplantae > Streptophyta > Magnoliopsida > Lamiales > Phrymaceae > Erythranthe > Erythranthe guttata. The sequence continues at coordinate 11,834,376 of NC_142546.1, read as the reverse complement.
GAGCGGGCCGAGGGTCTTTTGGATTTGATTCATTCAGACGTGTGTGGTCCACTAAGCGTTAGTGCTAGGGGTGGTTTTAACTACTTCGTTACCTTTACCGATGATTATTCTAGGTATGGTTTCGTGTACTTAATGAAGTATAAGTCTGAAACTTTTGAAAAGTTCAAAGATTTTAGACACCAAGTAGAAAACCAACTCGGTAGACGTATTAAGAAACTACGATCCGATCGTGGTGGCGAATACTTGAGTACTGAGTTTATAGACTATCTTAAAGAGAATGGGATTCTGTCTCAATGGACTCCTCCTGGAACTCCTCAACTTAATGGAGTTTCCGAACGTCGGAATCGAACACTGTTAGACATGGTTCGATCTATGATGGGGTTCACCAAGCTACCGGCATACCTGTGGGGTCATGCACTCCTAACTGCCGTGTATTTGCTGAATAGGGTTAATACCAAAGCAGTTAACTCCACACCTTATGAACTTTGGCACTCCAAGAAACCCACGTTTAAACATATTAGGATATGGGGTTGTCCCGCTTACGTGAAGCGGCTAGTGGGAGATAAGTTGGATACAAAATCCGACCTATGCTATTTTGTGGGGTATCCCGAGGATTCCATGGGATACGAATTCTACTATGTTTCCGAGGCAAAGGTGTTCGTCTCGAGAAATGCCGTGTTCCTTGAGAAGGAATTTCTATCGGATAGAAAGGGCAGTGTAGTTGATCTCGAAGAAGTTCGAGAACCACAATCTGAAGTTCAAGCACAGCAATCAGATAATGAACCAATTCAACAAACCACTAACATACCTCCTGAACCGTCGCTGCGTAGATCCGAAAGAGTTCGGAGAGCGCCCGATAGGTTATTCCTCGTTGATGAAGTTGACCAAGGATGTGATCCTAGAACTTTCAACGAAGCTGTATCGGATACAGACAAGGGACATTGGCTAAATGCCATGAAATCCGAAATGGACTCTATGTACTCTAACAAGGTATGGACCTTGGTAGATCCACCCGAGGGAATCGTTCCCATAGGCTGCAAGTGGATCTATAAGAAGAAAATTGGAGTAGATGGAAAGGTATCGACCTACAAGGCTAGATTGGTAGCGAAGGGTTATACTCAAAAGCAAGGAGTTGACTATGAGGAAACCTTCTCTCCAGTTGCTATGCTTAAGTCCATTAGGATTTTGCTGGCCATCTCTGCGTGGTATGACTACGAGATATGGCAAATGGATGTGAAGACCGCTTTCCTTAATGGGGACATTGAGGAAGAAATTTACATGGCGCAGCCGGAAGGCTTCATATCTTCTGGAGATGAGCAAAAGGTTTGCAAACTCCAGCGATCCATTTATGGATTGAAACAAGCATCCCGTAGTTGGAACAAAAGGTTCGACACAACTATCAAAGAGTTTGAATTTGTGAAAAACCCGGAGGAACCTTGTGTCTACAAGAAGGTTAGTGGGAGTGCAATGACTTTCCTTGTACTTTATGTTGATGACATACTACTCATTGGGAATGATGTAGGGATGTTGCAGTCGACTAAAGTATGGTTATCCACACGTTTCTCGATGAAGGATTTGGGAGAAGCATCCTACGTATTGGGAATACGGATCTATAGAGATAGATCGGGGAGATTGCTTGGCTTGTCCCAATCCATGTACATAGACACCGTTCTTAAACGGTTTAGCATGGAAGAATCCAAGAAGGGATTCTTGCCAATGTCCCATGGGGTTCGTCTCTCGAAATCCATGCGTCCTCAAACGCAAATGGAAATCGAGGAGATGAAAAGGACACCTTATGCATCCGCTATAGGAAGCATAATGTATGGCATGCTGTGTACACGACCTGATATTGCGTATGCTGTGAGCGTCACAAGCAGATATCAGTCTGACCCCGGCCCAGCCCATTGGAAGGCTGTGAAGGACATTCTCAAGTACTTGCGAAGAACTCGAGATTTGTTTTTGGTCTATGGGGATACCGAGTTGAAATTAGAAGGCTTCACGGATTCTAGTTTTCAATCGGACGTGGATGACTCGAAGTCAAACTCGGGGTATATATTCAAAGTCAACGGAGGTGCCGTGTGTTGGAAGAGTTCCAAACAAGGCACGACGGCTGATTCCACCACCGAGGCTGAATATATTGCAGCATCAGATGCTTCAAAGGAAGGGTCATGGATTAGGAAATTCATCCAAGAGTTGGGTGTATTTCCGAACGCTAGCGATCCAGTACGGCTGTACTGCGATAACAACGGAGCCGTAGCACAAGCTAAGGAACCAAGAGCTCATCAGAAGTCGAAGCACGTGTTGAGAAAATACCATGTGATCCGAGAGATCATAGAGAGAGGTGAAGTCAAGCTAGACAGAGTCACCTCGGAGGACAATATTGCAGATCCCTTCACCAAGCCATTGTCAGGATCAGTCCACGAGAAACATCGAGAGTCGATGGGACTTAGATTTATGAGTAGTTGGCTTTAGGTCAAGTGGGAGATTGTTAGAGTAGGTGACCGGCAAGCCAACTTGTGGCTGTGGTCTTTCTCTTTTCTTTGTAATAAAAAAATCGTTTTTCGTTCGTAATAATAAAATATCTTATTTGGCATTCTATATCTGTTATCCCATGCAAGCAGCATAGATATAGTCCTAACGAGTTACTCTATTACTGTGAGTTGATCTAGTAGAATCATGAGATAACTCAACAATGTAATGTAACTGTTAAACCTTGTTCCTAGTCGATGGGTTACGCCAATAATGAGGATACCGGCCTTTCCCTTTTGAGACTAGCACTTAGTGTATGTGTACTGCGTCTCATCAGTCCTCGGTGTTGTGACATCGGCATACTTGAGTGGGTGCTCATACTGGATGAGTTCACTGAACTCCCTCGCCCTAGAAATCTATAAGTGGTTCTCATTCATCGAGTAATAGGTTTCTAAGATATAGTTGTACACCATTAGTCCTTAAGACCCAGACATCACCGTGACTTCACTAGAGGACCGATTGTATCGTGACCTGTCCCTGAGTCCCACCGCGGACCGCTCCAAGGGCCAACGTTCGTGCAATCCGAAATCTAGTGTGAAGTCTGTGCATTGTAGTAGGGGATTCGAGCGCTTGAGTAGTCATGGATGTCCTGTGTGTTCTGACGGTTTATAATCCATGGAATCTCTTGCCAGAGTTGATAGTGGGGTGATTAGGGAAATGTGTTTCCCTAAGTCGCACACGAACGGATTTATAATACCTAGAACGTTCGCACGGTTATTGAACTTTATAAGAGGTCTCGGTGAACCAATGCCTCTAGTTCAATCGGGACATGTGCTACGAAGGGATCGTACTGTACGCTAACTATATCATAAGGTTCTTGCAGGCACTTCATTTGTATCTAGGGAATCATGATGCGTAGTTGCTAGACGCCAATCTTGATTCGTTGGGCACCGATTTGATCGGGATTAGGTAAAATGAGTTCTACTCTAATCGGGACTCTTGGGAGGAGTTCGTATAAGAACAATGTGTTGTTCGAATCACAAAGAGTTGTGAGCCCACGGCTAGCATACACCTGAACCATTGAGGGTCACACTTCTCGTGTAATATAGATCCTTGATAACAACAAGCATAGATTAATGTGTTAATCTTTGAACGATTGGATGTCGATATGATTGAATCCAAGATTCATAATTGTGGATTGCGAATCGGAATAAACGTAGAGAAAGAGAGAAATGCGGAACTTAGTGAACTTTCTAAATTGGGAAGTTTCCCGATTTAGCAAGTCCACTGAAGTGGAAGTTTCCAATTTTGGAAATTGGAAATTTCGAAGAGACACTCGTATCGACGAGGACTTTGAGCTCGTCACAAATATAATTTTGTTATAATTTTGTGGACGATCGTTTATTAGAAACGAGGCCGACGAGGGGATGGGCTTAATGCATCAGTGGGTCAAGCCCAATGACTTAAGCCCACTAGGGTTGAAAACCCTAGGTATAAATAGACCTCAAACAAGAGTTTGAGATCAGATTTTTAGCACCAAACCCTAGCCGCTCAAGCCCTAGCCGCTCCCCTCTTCGGCCATTGCTCCACCGGCGCGCCACCGCCGACCACCGCCGAAAACCGCCGGTTTTTCTTCTCTCGTTTCCTTCGTTTTATTCTTGTTGTTATCTAACTCGTTTACATCTAGTGCTGTAGTTCGAGTGGGTCGAAAATACGAGGTGAAACCTGATTGGAGAGGAGCTGCTGCCCCGACGAATCCACGCACCGCCGCACGCGCCGATACGCCGCTCACGCGCCGCCGCTGCCGCTGCCACGCGCCGCCGCTGCTGCTGCCGTTCACTGCCGTTCGTCGCTTGCTGGATCAGCTTGGTCCAGCCGTGAGTTGCAGCCCCGTGGATTGGTAATTAGCAGCTTGTACGTGACTCGTTCTAGGATTTCGATTCGTCGAAATCGCACGCTACAAGAGGTAATTAAATCGGAACTTTCGTAATTCGATTCGAACATGTTTGTATGATTATTAATTTGCGAGCATGAGTAATACGTGATTACATGTTTCGATTTTGTGAAATGAAGTATAAGCATGTTTCGTAATTTTCGGTTTTACGCGTTTTTTAATTAAATCGATAATTACCATATGTATGGCGGAAGCGTTAAGGTACGTTGACTATGTGATTAGTTTATGCATGTAATCGAAACTAGTTCGATATAAAAATTTTAAATTCCGCTGCGTATACATGCACGATCCCCAACAGTGCTATGGTAGAGTAAGCTGTAATTCAATTGACATAACGATGAAGGTAGCCATAGAAAAGGGTTATGTTGAATTAACGTGGTCGGCTAGATTAACTAGGGACTGCATTAGTTTGGCATAATCGAGTTCTGTAAGCATCTTTGATTGGTAGGTTAGACTTGACACACGACGATTTTGATATTCGCGAGATTAACTTAGGTCATTATCAAGTGTGAGGAAAATTTAATTTAGGGTCATATTGTGGATATGATTGATTGTGATCTACCTTTGGGCAAATATAATCGGGCTAGATTAACTACGGGTTATATTTGTCTATTGGACCTAAAGCCCATTAAGAAAAATCAGTTTTCTCGTTTGTCTACTAGAGGGAAGTGGAACTCGATAAAATTAGTGGGAGAACAATTAAATAACATAAGTCCAAACATTTAATTGTAACAATCATTTAACGCGAATCTCTAATAATCCTCTTCTCTATATGTCTCAGATAATTATGTCTAAGAATCCCATAATGTCAATCCTCGACAATAAACTCAATGGCCCTAATTACCTAGATTGGTTGCGTAGTCTTAAGCTTGTGCTAACTGTTGAGGGGCGTCTCTATGTTTTGAACGAGAGGCTTCCCGCCACTATACCTGCCACAGCGACTGATGCTGAAAAGGAAACTTATGAAGTTTGGAAGAAAGATGACACTCATGCTAGGTGCTATATGATAGCCGCCATGGAGCCCGCGCTTGCGAGGAAATATGAGTCTCACTTGCATGCTTTCGATATAAAGGCTCATCTCGATAGCATGTATAGTGAGAATATTAGGGCATCGAGGTACGCTGCTACAAAGGAGTTGATCACAGCGAGACTGCGCGAAGGGACTTCGGTCCACGAGCACTGTCTCAAAATGATCACTCTCCTTGAAAAGCTAGTGAATCTTGATGTCACCCTCCCGGCCGAGCTCTCGTTGGATTTGATCCTGTTGTCTCTTCCTAGTTCCTATGAATCGTTCATAGTGAACTTCAACATGAACAAACTAGATCCTCCCTTGGATGAGTTAATGAACATGTTGGTCAGCTTCGAGTCCACCATTAAGAAAGAGAAGTCTGTTCTCATTGCTGCTACTTCTGGAAAGAAGAGTTCTTTCCAAAAGAAGAGAAAGGAAAGAGTTCCCTTCCCAAACAGCAAGTTCGAAGTGGGTGAAGGTAGTGGGGGCCCCAAAGCAAAGGTTAGCAAACAAGTTGATGATGCTTGCCATCACTGTGGAAAGAAAGGACATTGGCGCCGCAACTGCAAGGCTTACCTGAAGCAGAAAGGTTCTGAAAAGGGTACGTATTTCATTGACGTAAATTTGTCTGTCAACTCTTCTTCTTGGGTATTGGATACGGGCTGTGGCTCACATTTGTGCAATGATTTGCAGCTAATGACAAGAAGTCGAAGACTTAGAGCGGGTGAGACCTACCTAAGGATGGGGAATGGAGCAAGAGTTGCTGCTGAAGCCACTGGCACAATTTACTTAAATGTTTTGGATTCACTACAAGAAAAACTAGTTTCAGTGACCAAATTCTCAGCGACCATAACTAAATGGTCACTGAATGTTCACATTTAGTGACCAAAAGTAATTTTGTAGCAAAAGTGGGAAGGGTTAAATCTTTTTGCGACCAGCTAACATTTGGTAGCTATATGTGGTCACTAATAGTTAGACATCTTGTAGCAACTAAAGTTAAAGTTTGTAGCGACAATTTTTATGGTCACTATAACTTAGTGTCAATAGTGACCAAGTTAACATCAATTTTTTTTACGGTTGCTACGAGTCTTTAGTTTAATTATTAACAACTATTTAATTGGGTTGCCAGCAACCACTTGATTTTGGTTACTATTAAACTACTTACGGAAATCAAATCGATTTGGTCACTAGTTTAGTTTTTAAACAAATCAAGAAAAGAAAAGAAAAGAAAATAAAGATGGGGGCAAAAATGCAAATAATAAAAAAAATACAGCCATTTATAATTCTTTCGTTTCTTCATCACAGAATATTACTCTGTTCATTCTCTCCTTACTCTCTTTCTCCCTCTACCAATTCTCGCATAATATTACAGAAAATCAAGAAAAAAATATCTCTTAATTTCTTCATTATGTTTGCACCAAAATCCCTCTTATCTTACCTCTTTTGTTTTCCCCAACACTATTCGCCTATTTCACCCAATTTCTCCAAGCCCTAGTTCCTACCCCTGTTCGAGAATTTTCGAATTCATTAAGGAGATTCCGAAGATTTGATCAGGAAAAGAATTAATTGGGGATTTGAAAAGATAATTTCAGATATGGGTTTTAAGGAAAAATAATAGTTTGGAGACCTTCGAGAATGAATCTCGTCGATCAGGACCCACCTTTGGAATAATTGTGGGTTCAGATGTACACCGCTGTTGGTGATTTCCGGCAGAGGTCGCCGATGGTGGCCGTTATCTGGTGTTCAACTTTTGGCTCTTCAAAGAATTAAATGAACGCAGGTGTTAACGGTGGAGTATTGATGATAGAAGGTACTGTTACAAACCTCTGAGAAGTTAGCTTCCCATTAATGGTGGTGCTAGGCAGTTTTATTCGACGGTGGTCGCCGAAATTTGGTGTGAAATTCAGCATGCTCGCCGGAAAGGGAAATAAAATCTGCTACGGCATCTGTTTTCGGAGCCAAAATCGAAGGGTTTGGAGTGTGAATTTGGATCATTCCTTCTCGTAACTCGTAGAGAACCTCGAAAACTGTGAGTAAGTGTTTAATTATTTCCGATTTGAGCACGGGTTATAGCCTTTTAGGGGTCGGAATCAGACGACGACGAATCTGTCAAAAAACAGGGCAGTTTTGCCTAATCATCATGCGGAGCTGTTTTTGTTATGTTGGAGTAATAATTTAGGCTATGTGTCTTCTGATGTTTTGTATATTGAGTTGTGAGGTTTGATTTGGTAAATTATTTGGTCGATTTGGATAACTCTACAAATTGTTATGATTTTTCAAATAAACTGTGACATCAAACAAGTTTGTCCAAAACAATTCTGGCAGTTTTATGTATTCAACTTTATGGGCTGTTATCATTGTATTATCTTAGTAATTAGGGGTTGGTATCTTCATCAAAATTGTAGATAAAGTTGTGAACTTTTATTTGGTATATTGTTTTCCCAATTTGGATAAGCGTACGGCCTGCTACGATTTTTGGAAGAAAATGTGACAACAAATAAAGTTGGTTTCTAGTTTAATGTCCAAAGTTAGCATCTATCTGTGTCATTAGTTATTTGTGTCATTAGTTATTTGAAATTTGTCTTATGCATATTTATCAACAAGTTTAAATGTGATCGAAGGTGAAGCTTAAGAAACTAATGGATTCTTATTCCAGGTGTGTCATTCGTGGTTGTGTACCTAAGAAAATTTCGGTCTATGATGTTGCTTTTGGTGCTAACTCGAGGTGAGAAGACTTTGTTATTTGAGAAAGACTTTGTTAGTTATTTCTTCAAGTTATATAACCAAATTTAACCCGACAGCTATGTTGGCGAAATTCTGAGAAATAGTAAACCTTCTGCCGCACCTGTTTTCGGAGTCGAAATCGAAGGGTTTGGAGTGAGATTTTCGAATCAGTCTCTTCACAAAACTCGTCGAGGACCGTGATAATTATATGTAAGTGTTAAATTGCTTCTAATTCGAGCAAGTTTTATAGCCTTTTAGAGATGAGAATTTGACGGTAGTGAGTCTACCAAAAACAGGGCAGTTTTGATGAATCATCTTCGTTGGGTTTTATTACTGTCTTAGGATAATAATTTGGGATATATTTCTTAAGTAAACTTATAGATGAAGTTTTCAGCTTTTATTTGGTATATTGTTTGGCCAATTTGGATAACTTTACAAATAGTTATGAATTTTACAATAAACTGTACCAGAAAAGTGAATTTATCCGAAATTCTGGCAGTTTTCTGTAATCATCTTTTGGGCCTGTTTTGAATATGCTGGGATCATAATTTGTGATCAGAGTCTTCAATGAGCATGTAGATGAAGTTGTTATCTTTCATTTGGAATATTACGTTCCCAATTTGGATAAACGTACCAATTGTTATGATTTTTCAAAGAAATTGTGGAAACAAATGTTTTAAACCTTTGTTTCGAGAACTCGTCAAACAAACACGAGTCAACTCCGTACCATGTGAATTGATGCCTGGAGTGTGTTGTATTTGGTAAATAGAACGCCATAGAAATTGTTTATTATGTTCGATTGTCAATTATGGCATATGATTTAAGTTAGGATGTTTATATGAAATAGAACCGAATAGTAAACGATTATGTTAACATTCGATAACTTATTTAATTCTAATATTTGATAGGTGTTGAGTATATTTATGCTCTCATTCAAGACTTGAGCATGACTCGAGAGTAAGGTGTTTTTATAGCACTTGCATTGGACTTCAGGTGAGGATCTCTATTTATTCACTATTATTTATTGGAAAAATAGAATGCATACTGAGAATAAGATATTTTATTGCTTCTTGATATGTTACTTTGATTCCTGAATTGTTGAAAATAATGATCGATTCGAAATCCTCTTCATGGAACTTAATAACTTCTCATCTTGATTCGGGAATTATTCGAGTAATTTCTCATCCGATTCCTTGATTACTCAATTGAGTTATTTTATCTACCTTGAATAATTCAACGAGTTTCAATTTGTTTCTCTATCAATTCGGAATTGTTTCTCATCTTTACTTGTATACTAGTTGGAACCACTTCTTCTATTATGATTCCAAATGATTTGTTTCTACAGTGGTTCATTGAGCGCAAATCGTCCTTTTCCCGACTGTTGAACCATTTAGGATTATTGTATTTCGATAGTGGGCGTCACAATTTTGTTCTTTGGTACCATATATTTTGTTCTCTCTTTTGTTATTACAAGAAGCTGGCTTTTTTTTTGACATGTATAAATTTACACAAATTAATACTCTTATTTTAGATGGGGCTGATACAAAAAATAATATTAGATTATCGGGTGTTGCTCACGTTTATACGAGATTTATTTATCGTGGATCCAGGTATACTTAGTATTGTGTACTTTGATTGCATACTTGGAATTGATTCTATCATATGATTTCTTATTTTCTAATTGATTGTTTTTTCCCTTTTTCAGGTTGGACTGTTCATTGATGAAGTGAAAGAACGTTATCGTGGAAGTCATATTTGTTGTCGATTAACAATTTATGAAGTGGAATTTATTATGAAATAATTATAGTATTATTTGGAATGATTGATTTATTATTGTATTTAATATGATAGATTGAAATTATAATATTCATATTTGATTGATAATATGTAAATTTGCAATCTTTAGTTTTATTTTAATTTTTTTTTACAACCACTGTTGCAAATAAACATTAATGATTATTAATGCAACCAATAATATGGTCACTATATGTATATATTTTAGCAACCAACAGATATATTATTTATAAACCAACATATACCGTCACTATATGTATATTATGTAGCAACCAAAAAATGTGGTGGCCAAATATATATCTTATAGCAACAATTATATATGGTCACTATACGTATATATCATTTAGCGACCAAAATTATATGGCCACTATATATGTTGCTATAGCAACTATGTTAATATTATTGCCACCATAAAATTTACATTAGCGAGTTAAAAACTGGTCGTTAATAATTATACAATTAGTGACCATTATTAGTTCGCCGCTAAATCTCATCTTTTAGCGTCCAATTAATCTTCTTGTCACTAATACTTTTAGTAGCCACCCTGTTGTGACCACAAGTGACCAAGCCTAATTTGGTCGTTATAAGTTTCAGCGACCATTATCTTGCTTTTAGCAACCATAACAAATCGTCCCTAGAACCATTTTTTCTTGTAGTGATTCTAGTTTTCCTATTGTTTTGAACGATTGTTTATTTGTTCCGTCGCTCATTAGAAACCTTATTTCTATTCTTGTATTAGATATTGAAGGTTTTACTTTTGTTTTTGGAAATTCGATTTGCATTATACAAAAGAATGAGAATTTAATTTGCAAAGGACGACTATTAAACAACTTGTATGAACTAAATCCAAGTGAAATACCTATTAATGTTATATCAGCAAAACGTAAGGAGATAGATCAAAACCCCGCACAACTTTGGCACGCTAGATTAGGTCATGTCTCTTTAAGAAGGATGAACGATTTTGTTAGTGAAGGATTGTTCTCTTTGGAGGACGTGAAATCACTACAAACTTGTGAATCTTGCCTTAAAGGGAAAATGACCAAGTCACCCTACAAAGGGAAAATGGAACGAGCCGAGGGTCTTTTGGATTTGATCCATACAGACGTATGTGGTCGACTAAGTGTTAGTGCGAAGGGTGGATATAACTACTTCGCCACCTTTACCGACGAATATTCTAGGTATGGGTATGTGTACTTGATGAAGTACAAGTCTGAAACATTTGAAAAGTTCAAAGATTTTAGACATGAAGTAGAAAAGCAACTCGGACGAAGTATTAAGAAGCTGCGATCCGATCGTGGTGGAGAATACTTGAGCATCGAGTTCATTGACTATCTAAAAGAAAATGGGATACAGTCCCAATGGACTCCACCGGGAACTCCTCAACTTAATGGAGTATCCGAACGTCGGAATCGAACTTTATTAGATATGGTTCGATCCATGATGGGGTTCACAAACTTACCGGCATACTTGTGGGGTCATGCACTCCGTACTGCCGCGTATTTGCTGAATAGAGTTAACACCAAAGCAGTTAAATCCACACCTTATGAACTTTGGCATTCCCGGAAACCCAATTACAAACATATTAGGATATGGGGTTGTCCCGCTTATGTGAAGCGATTAGTGGGAGATAAGTTGGATAGTAAATCCGACTTGTGCTATTTTGTGGGGTATCCCGAAGACTCAATGGGATACGAGTTTTATTATGTCAAAGAAGCAAAGACGTTTGTTTCAAGAAATGCCACCTTTTTGGAAAGGGAGTTTCTATCCGATAGAAAGGGCAGCATGATGGAACTTGAAATAGTTCAAGAACCACAAAGTGAAGTTCAAACGCAAGAACAAGTAATCGAACCAATACAACAATCCACTAATATACCTCCTGAACCTACGGTACGTAGATCCGAAAGAGTTCGGAAAATGCCGGATAGGTTATTCCTCCTCGAAAATGATGAAGATCATGTTGATCTTGGACGAGATCCAAGAACATACAATGAGGCCGTATCGGATGCGGACATGGGACATTGGCTAACTGCCATGAAATCCGAAATGGACTCCATGTACTCCAACAAGGTATGGACCTTGGTAGATCCACCCAAAGGAATTGTTCCTATAGGCTGCAAATGGATCTATAAGAAGAAAATTGGAGTTGATGGAAAGGTATCAACCTATAAAGCTAGATTGGTAGCAAAAGGATACACTCAAAGGCAAGGTGTTGACTATGAGGAAACCTTTTCGCCAGTCGCGATGCTGAAGTCCATTAGGATTTTGCTGGCCATAGCTGCGTGGTACGACTACGAGATATGGCAAATGGATGTGAAGACCGCCTTCCTTAATGGAGATATTGAGGAAGAAATTTACATGGCGCAGCCGGAAGGCTTCATATCTTCTGGAAGTGAGCAAAAGGTTTGCAAGCTCCAGCGATCCATTTATGGATTGAAGCAAGCATCCCGTAGTTGGAACATTAGGTTCGACTCAACTATCAAAGAGTTTGATTTTGAGAAGAATCCGGAGGAACCTTGTGTATACAAGAAGGTTAGTGGGAGGGCAGTGATATTTTTAGTGCTTTACGTTGATGACATTCTACTCATTGGGAATGACGTAGGAATGCTGCAACAAACGAAAGCATGGTTGTCCACACGTTTCTCAATGAAGGATTTGGGAGAAGCATCTTATGTATTAGGAATACGCATCTATAGAGATAGAGCGAGAAAGATGCTTGGTTTATCCCAAAGCCTGTACATAGACACCGTTATGAAACGGTTTAGCATGGAAGAATCCAAGAAGGGATTCTTGCCAATGTCCCATGGGGTTCGTCTCTCGAAATCTATGTGCCCGCAAACACCTAGTGAAATCGAGGAGATGAAAAGGACGCCTTATGCTTCTGCCATAGGAAGCATAATGTATGGCATGCTATGTACGAGACCCGATATTGCGTATGCTGTGAGTGTCACAAGCAGATATCAGTCTAACCCCGGCCCGGCTCACTGGAAAGCCGTGAAAGATATCCTCAAGTACTTACGAAGGACTAAGGATATATTTTTGGTCTATGGGGGTGCCGAGTTGAAATTAAAGGGTTTCACTGACTCTAGTTTTCAATCGGATGTGGACGACTCAAAGTCGAATTCTGGATTTATATTCACGCTTAATGGTGGTGCCGTGTGTTGGAAGAGTTCCAAGCAAAGCACGACGGCCGATTCCACTACCGAAGCAGAATACATTGCAGCATCCGAAGCTGCAAAAGAAGGGACTTGGATAAGGAAATTCATCCAAGAGTTGGGTGTCATTCCTGATGCTAGTGATCCAGTACCGTTGTACTGTGATAACACCGGAGCCGTGGCGCAAGCTAAGGAGCCACGATCTCATCAGAAGTCGAAGCATATTCTGAGGAAGTATCACGTGATCCGAGAGATCATTGATAGAGGTGAAGTTAAGGTTGAACGAGTCACCTCAGAAGAGAACGTTGTAGACCCCTTCACGAAGCCTTTACCAAGATCGGTCCATGAGAAACATCGAGAGTCGATGGGATTGCGGTTTATGGGTAGTTGGCTTTAGGTCAAGTGGGAGATTGTTAGAGTAGGTGACCAACAAGCCAACCTGTGGCTGTGGTCTTTCGTATTTATTATTGTAATAAACGAACCTTTATTCGTATTAATGATAAAATACATTGGCATTCTATATCTTTGTCCCTTTGTCACAAGCATAGATATAGTCCTTACAGTTATTACAAGTACTAGTAATTGATCGTTAGGATCGTGAGATATTTACTTAAGTATTATAACTGTTAAACGTGTTCCTAGTCAAAGGGTTACGCCACTAATGAGGATATCGGCCTTTCCCATTAAGACTAGCACTTAGAGATATCTATGGTATAGTTGTACACCATTAGTCCTTATGACCTAGACATCACCGTGACTTCACTAGAGGACCAGCTGTATCGTGACCTGTCTCTGAGTTCCACCGAGGACCATCCCAAGGGCCAGTGTTCGTGCAGTCCGAAATCTAGTGGGAGGTCTGTGCATTGTAGTCGGGGATTCGATCGCTAGAATAGTCTTGGATGTCCTGTGTGTTCTGATAGTTTGTAATCATTCTAAGTCTCTGGCCAGAGCTGACTAAGTGATGATTAGAGAATTCGATTCTCTAAGTCATGCACGTGACGATTACAATACTTAGAACGATCGCACCGTCATTGAACATATAAAGAGGTCTCGATGAACCAATGCCTCTAGTTCAATTGGGACATATGAATCGAAGGGACCGTACTGTACGTTAACTATATCTGAAGGTTCTTGCAGGCACTTCATTTGTATCTAGGGAATCATGACGCGTAGTTGCTAGACGCCAATCTTGATTCGTTGGGTGATTAAGGTGAAACGAGTTTCATCTTAATCGTAACTCTAAGGGGACGAGTTTTGACCACAAAGGGTTGTGGGCCCACGGCTAGATTACACCTGAACCATCGAGGGTCACACTGCTCGTGCACATGAGATCTTTGAATAAACGGTCAGAGATAAAATGGTTTATCTTTGCATGATTGGAAGTCAATATGATTGGGTCCAACATTCGTAATTTGGAATTATGAATGAGAATAAGAAAAGGAAAAGAATAGGCGAAAGTTGTAGTGAACTTTCTAAATCGGGAAGTTTCCAAATTTAGAAAGTGCACTGAACTAGGGTTTCCACTTTTGGAAAGTTGGAAAATGAAAGGTGGCACTCGTAATGACGAGGACATTATAATGAATCCGAATATGTAATTGTTACGATTTTTTGATCATTGAATTGAGAGAGACGACCAAGTGAAGGAACTAACGAGCTTAAGCTGTTGGGCCCGGTCCAACTTAAGCCCGTTAGGGTTTTATGCAAGGGACTATAAATAGATGATTTATAGGCCTTGCACAAACACACAACTCAACCCTAACCCTAGCCGCTACACTCTCTCTCTCTCGGCCTCTCTCCCAGCGGTCACCGCCGCGCCGCCGTTGCTCCGTCGTGACCGGAATCGGCCATCAATTGGCCGATCCTTTTCGGTACTCTTTTCTTCTTTCTTTTTCTTCCGTTAATTCTAACTACTTCGTGTCTAGTGCCACGTTTTAGTAGATCGAAGTATACGAGGTGAAATCCAAGAGGAGGAAGACTGAAGAATCGAAGAACAGCCATCAAGCCGACGACGCACGCGACCCACGCGCCGCCCCGAAGTCCGCGCGTGAGATACACGCGCCGCCGTGCTGATCTGCCGCTGCTGCCGCTGCATTGCTGCTGCCCCGATTGTACGGATTGGTTTCCGTAGCAATCTCGACTTGCTAAACGCTCCTACCTCACGCTTCAAGAGGTAAATACACGAAACCCTAGTTTCGGTTCGTTTAGGTTTAAACTATGAATTCATGTTTGCTATCATGTGATTTTATGTGATTATGTGTAATCGTTTTAATCGTTGCAAGCATGTTATTTGGTTTAAACGCGAGCATGTTAATTGATTTAAAATTCGGTTAAATTATTTAACATGTATGTTGTTTTAATTTCGCTGGAAGCGCAAAGGTACGCAATTAATTGATTTAATTTATCGGGCGTGTGCTTATGTGCTTTAAAGTCGTTTAAATCGCATAAAAAATTTTGTTTTCCGCTGCGTACACGTGCCCGAAACCCAACAGTGGTATCAGAGCTCGTTGCGCAATTAATTGCGTTCGTTTTAATATGCTATGATTTTATGCATGTTCGATTTATTAAAGTAGTGATTGTTGTATTATGTAATTGGGAGTTTTCGTAAGTTTAAAATATTTTTGAAATATTGTTTAGAATTTTTCCAGCTTTAAAATTGTTTAAAATTGGAAAATCGGATCTGAAATTGTTTTTAAAACGTCGGTTTTTAAATGTTCGGATCGAACCGGTCGGACCGGCCGGTTTGATGGTTGTGCACGATCCAATCGACCGAATCCAAGTGGATTCGGGTCGGTCAGACCGGTTCTCGGTCCGACTGACCCGGCCCACTGATTTGGGTCAATTGGACCGGGCATAACCGGACCGCTTCGGTCCGAACCGGTCAGACCGGTCGGCCGAACCGGTTCACTGAAAAAAAAAAAAAAAAAAAAAATTTATTTCAGATTTCTAAAATTAAACTTAAAAAAAATTGATTTTAATTTTTGGAAAATTATTTTCAATTAATCCCAATTAGATAATTGGATCGACAATCATCTATTTTAGTAAATAGGTGTTAGATTAATTAATTAATTTAAATTGTTAAATTGATTTCAATTAATAGAACACATTCATAATTTTGATTATGCTTCAACTTAATTAGTAGTACCTCAACATTATTTGAATGATTTATGCTAGTTGAGGTTCTATAATTATTTTGAAAATCCGATAATTAATTAATGTAATTAATTATGAAGTTAGGTCGTATGTTCCTCTTAGGACAATATGCGCTTCCATATACCTTTAGAGAACATAGATGTAGGAATCACATAGACCAATCCTAAACCTTCTGATGAGATAAAACTTTTTAATAAAAATCCCTCATTCTTAATTCAATTAAGAATCATTTCAAGCTATAAAGAAAAACCCAATCTGTTGAGTTATTTCTTTCCTTCTGCCAACGGTTGGATTATGTGTAGCCCTTTACTATAGTGCAGTAAGCCGTGTTAGCGGGGAGTGCTATGGTAGAGTAAGCTGTAATTCAATTGACATAACGATGAAGGTAGCCATAGAAAAGGGTTATGTTGAATTAACGTGGTCGGCTAGATTAACTAGGGACTGCATTAGTTTGGCATAATCGAGTTCTGTGAGCATCTTTGATTGGTAGGTTAGACTTGACACACGACAATTTTGATATTCGCGAGATTAACTTAGGTCATTATCAAGTGTGAGGAAAATTTAATTTAGGGTCATATTGTGGATATGATTGATTGTGATCTACCTTTGGGCAAATATAATCGGGCTAGATTAACTACGGGTTATATTTGTCTATTGGACCTAAAGCCCATTAAGAAAAATCAGTTTTCTCGTTTGTCTACTAGAGGGAAGTGGAACTCGATAAAATTAGTGGGAGAACAATTAAATAACATAAGTCCAAACATTTAATTGTAACAATCATTTAACGCGAATCTCTAATAATCCTCTTCTCTATATGTCTCAGATAATTATGTCTAAGAATCCCATAATGTCAATCCTCGACAATAAACTCAATGGCCCTAATTACCTAGATTGGTTGCGTAGTCTTAAGCTTGTGCTAACTGTTGAGGGGCGTCTCTATGTTTTGAACGAGAGGCTTCCCGCCACTATACCTGCCACAGCGACTGATGCTGAAAAGGAAACTTATGAAGTTTGGAAGAAAGATGACACTCATGCTAGGTGCTATATGATAGCCGCCATGGAGCCCGCGCTTGCGAGGAAATATGAGTCTCACTTGCATGCTTTCGATATAAAGGCTCATCTCGATAGCATGTATAGTGAGAATATTAGGGCATCGAGGTACGCTGCTACAAAGGAGTTGATCACAGCGAGACTGCGCGAAGGGACTTCGGTCCACGAGCACTGTCTCAAGGAATTGTGTGGATATGTATTACAACACTCGCCCTTAGACTAAGTATTATAATGTCAGCTGTAAATTGGATGAGTAAAATATATATGCCTCGTTAAAAACCTCAAGTCGGAAGGGATAAAACCGATGAAAAGGGAAAAATAGTGCATAACTCAAATCCAAGCTACGTGCATAAGCTGCCTCGTTAAAAACCTTTGTTGGAAAACCCAATGGGATAAAACCAGACAAAAGGGAAAAAGAGTGCAACGCACTATTGCTCCCCCTGAAATGAGCAATATAGGTTCTGAAAAGGGGCGTCAATCTTGCTTCATATTGGCTCTTCTCATTCCAATGGCGTATACCAACTTCCCAAATGGCGAATGACGAGTTTGTCGAACATCGATTTCTCCGTTCTTCTATATCTTATGTGTGTGGGAGAACTTTGGTGATGACGAGATTGGTCCTATCACCTTTTATGTATCCACTCTTTGTATATCTGACTCTTCCCTACACTATATAATTAACATTATCATGGCAGTGAACATGTCTGTTAAATCAACAAGATATACCTGCAACATTACAAAAAAATGTTCACTATTATAATCATCGTAGACAATCTATTGATAAATTGAGAATGTAAAAATATTATTGATGATTATCTCATTTATATCACATATTCCATTGAAATAACTTATGGGATTCTCGGTATTCCCGAGATTTGATATCGACTTTTCGATATCAGGCTCAACAGATTCATCTGGAGCATTCTCACTAGGAACCACATGGTTCGAGGGTTCATCGATTTACATTCGCAGCTGGAATATAAGACTTCGTGAGTTTACTGGCACCATTAACTGCATGAGTAAATCTATTAGAAATATTTTATAAATGAATGCTTCTATGGATCTCATCTTCACATTCAGAGGTACGTGGGTCGAGATGAGATAAATGTTGCTCACACCATGTGAGATTCTCCATTGGTTTTTGTTTATCTTTATCACGGATATTCTGAATATCCTTACCAATCGGTATAAATAATGTCTCATCAAAGTGATAATCCGCAAATCTAGCGGTAAATAAATCACCCGTCATTGGTTCCAATAACCTAATAATTGACGGTGAATCAAACCCAACGTATATATGCAAATTCGGCGTTGGGGACCCATTTTAATCCTCTGAGGAGGAGGAATTGGCACTTGCATAGCGCAACCAAATGTGCGAAGGTGCGAAATATTGGGCTCAAAGTCCAAGTGCATTGGGGAATGCATATGATAAGCAGTGGGGCGTACTTTAATCAGTGCTGATGTATGCAATACTGCATCGCCCCATGCTGCACTAGTGAGGTTAGATCTCACCAGCAAAGTACGAGCAATTATTTGGATGCGTTAAATCAAAGATTATGCCAGTCCATTTTGAGTGTGAACGTATGCTACTGGGTGCTCGACATTTATTTCCAGAGCTGGACAATAATATGTGCCAGCAAACGCATAAATGCTATATTTCGCGTAGATAAACATACGTAGTAGTATCATTAGGCAACATAATTGTTGCATTCCCGAAGTCATCTATTATTTCTACGGGATTTGATATGATTTTAACTTGTGCCTTGCACAATGTCACACTCGAGAAATATATTTAATTATTGAATATTGAGTGTGTAGTTGCGCTATCGAGTAGGCAATAGTCATATTCGTCCATGTTTTTCATGTACGCGTATCACAATCAGCTCGACCTCGGGTATTTATCCTCCAAGGGAGATATGTACATATGGGTTTACCCAAACAACTCGATCTTGGGAATCACAACATCCAAGAGAGGTTAAACATGGATACACACAAAATAACTCAATCTCGGGAATTACATCTTCCGAGAGAGATATATATACACTGGGTACAAGATAACCCAAAACCCTTTAAATTTGGGCTTGTGATTAATAGCCTCTAAGTTGGCTCTTGACGGGTTTTACCTTGTCTAGCGACTCTACGAGCTTCAGGCTCGGACAGTGGCGAATCCAGGTTTTTTGCCAAGGGGGTGCGAGATTGGACTAAAAGTTTACGGGGGTTCGGGGGCAGCGCCCCCGATTTTTTTTTAATAAATAATATACACATAAAATAATAGGAATATGTAAAACTTCAAATATAAAAAGATCATTTATAAATTTTGGGATAATTTAGAAAATATTTGGACATAAGCTTGGTGAAAATGTTCGAAAAACTGTAAATTAATTATAGTTTCTAGTAGCAAAATGTGTATTTAAATAATGGTACCATAAATATATATAAAAAATAAGAATTTAAAGGTATATTTAAAATATAATGCCTTAAATATTTAAAAAAGTTATAAATATTACAAAAAATAAAAAAGAAACATGTAAAACGCACTAGATGAGTTTTGAACTCTGTACCTCCCAAAAATTTACTTGAATACTTTACCATTCAAGCTAGAAAAACATTTCATCAAAAGAACACATCGAAACAAATATATACAATAACTATATAAGGAATATTTTTTTTTTAAAATCAAGGGTGTGCAGTTGCACACCCTAGAACCATAGTGGATCCGCCACTGGGCTCGGAGATATATTCAGATATTTGGCCTTCAAATCGGCTTTTGACGGATATTAACACGTCTTAACTCAACGAGCTTCAGGCTCGGAGATATCTTCAGATATTTGGCCTTTAAATCGACTTTTGACATATATTATCACGTCTTAACTGAACGAGCTTCAGGCTCGGAGATATCTTCAGAGATTTAGCCTTTAAATCGGCTTTTGAGGGATATTATCACGTCTTAACTCAACGAGCTTCAGGCTCGAAGATATTTTCAGATATTTTACCTTTAAATCGGCTTTTGACGGATATTATCATGTCTTAACTCAACGAGCTTCAGGCTCGGAGATATGTTCAGATATTTGGCCTTTAAATCAGCTTTTGACGGATATTATCACGTCTTAACTCAATGAGCTTCAGGCTCGGAGATATTATTATGATTTAGCCTTTAAATCGGCTTTCTAGTCTCAACGATCTTAGACTCGGAGCTAAATTTCATTTACTTGACGGGAATTCCAACGTCTCGACTCAACGAGTTTATCCACTCGGAGTTATAGTATGACCTCTATACGGTCTCTGTTAAGCTCTACGGGTACTATGCCCGGAGTTAAAACAATAGCCTTTAAATCGGCTTTAAACGGAGATTATTATTTCCCCAACTCCACGAGCTTATGCTCGGAGTTAATCTCATAGTCTCTAAATCGACCTTCAACTGAGATTATTATATCTTTTACTCGACGAGCATCATGCTTGGAGTTAATATCTTGGCATCTAAGTCGGCCCACAGATCTGTTAAAATTAGCACGTGCTTATAGCACTGCTTGGGATCCACAAGCTTGCAAATATAATTTTCAGCAGCAATTCAACAAATAAATAAGCAATAGATTAATATACACGAATCCATCATATCCTTTGAGAAATGATAGCGTATAAAATACCGAAGTATTCGCTCATCATTCTCGTTTGTCTTTACGACAATAGAATCGAGGATGTGGATTTTCGTAAAATAAAATATAAAGAAGAATACAAAAAATAGCAAATCCTTATCGAGCAAAGGCTCATGCTGATAACGTGTTATAGAATAAATAATAAATTCTAGATAAATTGTAATGATATATACATATACGAAGAGATAGCTAAGCTATGAATGTTGTTAAGAGATTGAAATTGAAAATCATAACTACTACATTCATCCTCTCCCATTACCTCTATTTATATTCAAAGAATATGATAGTTTTGTCATGCTAACTAAGATTAGGACAAAAGAGAAAATGACACGTAGTGTTTAATACTTAACCCACAAGGAATTGTGTGGATATGTATTACAACATAACTATATTATTGTTTAACACAGTCATTTTGTTATATGACTATCTACCACAATAATACTAACATAACAAAATCACTATGTTAGATTATAAATTATTGTGTAATTCAATAATATTACTATGTTGACCGGTCAACAAAAACAAAAATAATAAAAAGCCAATAATAATAATATTATGGTTTATGACAGTAATATTAGTAATATTATTGTAAGAACAGTAATACTACGAACCACAAAAAATAGTGGTTTCTAATAGTAGGTTTACCAAAAAATAAAATCAACTACGAATTAACAAAATCAACTATAGACAAACGAAATCAACAATAAAAAATGTCGAAATCAACTTGAAAGTTAGCGAAATAACTACAACATTCAAAAACAACTACAAAAATTATTGAAAACAACTACAAATGTATCTAAATGAACTATAAATGTATCGAAATCAACTTAAAAAAAAACACTCTCACAAGTCCACCACCAACAACAATGCAAAAGATGGAGCAATTATTGGCATAAACTTCACACCTACAAATCAAAAGCAATTACAAAAATCACAAATCAACTGTAAAAAGTAACCAAAAATAAAATACAACGATAACAAAAAATGACTTTAAAACATAACAAAACGACTAAAAAATAACTATGAAAATATTGCAAGTATAACTATGATAACAAAAAACACACCAACGATACAATCAAAAAATCCAATTCAAAGTTGAAATATACCCTTACATTCCAAATTTTTGTTTCTTGCTTATTTTCAACCCGTCGATGCAGGCGGAAGCAACACCATCTGGAGGCGAGAAGATCTCGAAATGGTTGTGCAGATCCGCCGCCTCGTCCACATCTCCCATCTCAAAAAGTAAAACAGAGTGCACACCATCTTCTCCACCACCTCGGGGAATTATGCCCGCGAAGGCGCAGACCCTTTCGGGATAGGAGGAGTGAATTCCGCCGCCGACGTCTCGAGAACCATCACATAATGTGACGATGGGTTCGCTTGTGTCGTGGGTGGACGACAATGACAAATACTTGTCGGCTGTCGACGTGATACAAAATGGGAATGCCAAATCAGAGTGTTGGGGCAGCCGTGGTGGCTGAGACACAGAGCGGCCGTGGATAACCATTTTCAAAGCGGAGAAGGTAGCTAGTACTGGAGAGAAAAGAAAAGGGATAAAATAAATAAGGTTACGTAATAAAAAATCTAAAAAATATGACCTGTAAGGGAAAAATAAGTATATTAAATATTAGTTTGTTAAATATTAATCTAATTAACTAATTAGGAGGTTTTTACTAATAAAGCACAAGGGACTGGATTCATTTTTATTATACATAACTAGTGAGGGATTCTCACTAATAATCCCTATACTATGGGGCTCTTTGAGAAAATTTTCAAACATATCATTAATAAGGAGATACTTAATCCATATTTCACTCTTTGAGATAAACCATACTCCTTTCACATTCTCTCTAATCCCAAAATTGCACTTACACTATCTTCTTTCCATACTCGCATCCTCATTTACATTTTTCCTTTTTTAAGAAAAAAAAAATATTTTTCGTTTCTTATTTACTATTATTTTATATTTTATATCTATAATTTTTATAAATTTTTTTCAGGAAATAAAAGATAAAAAAAATATAGGCGAAAAAAAAGAACAAAAGACTCAAACAATAAAAAAGTAGGCAAAACCAAAAGACTAAAGCAAAAAAAAAAAAAAAAAAAAAAAAAAACAAAGGGAAAAAAACTCAAAAGGATAGGCGAAACCTTCTCGGGAAGTTGGCTCTGAGTACCAAATGAAACGAACCACGCCAACATCGTGATGAGACCCAATATCAATACTTCGAATTTCATATCATGGACCGTCCAAAGAAGGATTCAATAGGGTGGAACCTCGACCCATTGCCTATAAAGAGGCAAGAACCGTGGTATGCGAAGAAGCTACAATTAATTTCGGAAGATTGATTGATAAGCCGGGGCGAATGCCACGGAGAATAACTCCGATAAGTTCATTTAAAAATAATGGTTCTTGAAGAACCGAAGGCACACACTCTTATTCAAAAGATTTCAATACATTGTTGTGTGCTTTTATTCATACAATTTGATCCCTTTATAGTTTATATTGGGTTCAGCTGCTCTAATCTATGAAAATAAACTAAGATATTGGAATCATTATTCAAATAATCAAATCAGCCACAAATCAGCCAATCTAATCAACATTTATTGAAACTAAATTAGGAAAGCATTTTAAATCATTGTCTTGATCTTCCAAGGCTGAAATGCACTACTAAAGAGCCCTCGTATCTCCTAAAAAGTGTGTGTATCTTTCATTGTTGAAATCTTAAACATTCCAAAGGCTTATAATATGTGATCGCATCAATTAGAACATTCCAAGATTTATATCTTTGAAATCTGATCTGGACCAATTTAAAATGTGAATAGAAAACTTTTGAAATCTTTGATTGCTTGATGTGATTGGGATCACTTCAGGATCGCAACCAGGCGACTAGCAGTTCTAACGGAGATAATCTGAATGCTTGGAAGTGGTTATAGTCGTTAAATTTGCCGACTAAAACTAAGATTTTTGTATGGCGAGCATGTAAGAATCTACTACCTACTTGTCATAATCTAAGGAAAAAAAAAAGTTTTAACAGACGATTTATGCCCCATGTGCGGAGTTGAGGAGGAAGATATTCACCATATTCTTATAAAGTGCTCTTTTTCTAGGTAGGTGTGGGAACTAAGGCTCCGTTTGATAGAATTAAGCATTAAACATTGAATATCACTTAGAAGCACAAAGATTCAAAGATATATAGAGAAATAGAACAAAAATTAAGCCATGGTGAGGGTTAGCAGACCCAGTCAACCCCTCAGCCCAGATTCCCGAACACTTTTGGGCTGGACAAGGTGAGTTAGATATGAAGACCAACTCTTACTAATTTAAATATGTATTTAAACAAATGTTTGAATGTGGAGGTGTATCTTAGATCAACAACAACCCTTTGGCAGGTGAATCCAACACATGGAATCATTTTTTTCAATAACTTTGGCTCAATCTCCTTTAGTCCAGTCTAGTTCTTTTGTCCAGAAATCCACAATGGGGGCAACTCCACACATGAACAAACACCATCTTTGGTCTCACTCAGCCCAAACCTACTTCTAACCAATCCTCTCAGCCAACTTGACTCACCAACACATGCACAGTGAATTAGATATCAAGATCACTCAATCACTCTGTTCAAACTCTAACTTTCTCATTTTATTATTGTTTAATCACTCAGAGAAGAAGATTAAGACTAAATATAGTGAAGTGTGTAGAAAGACCAATGTTATGCTTTCTCTCTCTCATAACGTGTATTTATAACCAAAACATCAATGAGCTGAACCGTAGAATATGCTCCAAAGTCCAAGTCAACCGAGTAAAAGTGAAGACTCCATTAATAGGTCACAGGAAAAAGAAAAAGTTGAACGGAGATACATCAGAGAGAGGGAAAGAAAGAGGCACAGTCAAATGAGAATTATGTTTGATAGAGGTGAGGAGATGAATAAGAGCAGGTGCGCTTATGATCAACCAAGATAAGTCAACAATCAAGACCTAATATTGACCAAAGTTGGTTTGGGTTTAGTAAAACCGGCCCATTTCCTTGTGTGGGTTGCCTAGTAGGAGCGTGGAGTTGGGCCCAATCGTAAAGTTCATTTTGAGTCCATTTCTCAACAAGTACCTCATTTCCAATGACTGTAATTAAATAATATTAAAGAAAATGATCATAATCTAAACCAAAATCATATATGAAAATTTGAATACTACTCAGATAAATTGCATTTTCGATATTGAGAATCAATTAATATTTAAGATGTGCAATAATATTTTGGCAAATTATATTTGTAATCATAGAAGGCTGACAAATTTTGTGACTGCACTTTAATAAATTTATTCAATTATTATTTAATTCTGTCCACCTTAACATTTATCATGAATTTCATAAAAAAAAGAATTAATTTGAATATCGCACAACTAATGTTTTCTTGTAAAAGAGCGCGGTTGTTTTTATGTGTATTTACAGTTGATTTTCATATATATTAGCCGAATCTTGAACGGTGATTCTTATTCAATGAAATGACCTAAATTTTATAATTAACACTCACTTTTTCCTTACAAAATAATCTCAACATTATATCCAAAGATTCTCTAGGAGATAAAGTAATAATTGCAATTCCAAAACCAACTAACTGTATCTTATCTGATTTATATATATTATTAGCATCCGATTATTTTTAGCGTGATTTCCTTTAGAATGGTAACATTCACATATTGAAGACTTGATATGGTATGGATTAATTTGATAAATCCGGAGTAGTTGAAACCAAATTTTGTAATTTAACGATATTTATTAAAAAAACAAAGAGGGAGATATATTCGGCACGAGTCCCCTCTTATATAAATAGTTCTTTCTTATATGGATAAAACCACAAATTTTCCATTAGCCTTGTATCGGAAAATCATGTGTTCATCAGTTTTTATATTGGGTGTTTTTATTTTTCATTTGATCAGTTCACTACACATCCTTGTTTTCTTTTTATTTTTTATGCAAAATGAATTCATCCAATCAAAACTACTCGTTCTAGAGGAGCGCGACACATCTATTCCGGAAAAACCCACAGAGAAAAGCCAAACGGCGATAGAAAATAAATTTGGCGAAATTTGAGAACGAGGCCTTCCAGTTATCACGTTCTCTAAAAGACGAGCTGGCCTCTTCAAAAAGGCTAGTGAACTCACCATCCTTTAATTTGCGGTGGCGAAAGTATTGCGGTTCCTTTCCCCCTTAGTGAAAAGACTCACTCTTTCGGAAACCCTAATGTTGATACAAAAGCCGAAACTCTAATATAAGAATGACACGACCATGCATAATTAGGAACTCGTCCGAATGGAGGCCCAATTGAAGCAAGATGAGGGATGCCCAAAAAAAAAAAAAAAAAAAAAAAACGAGAACGAGAACTTGAGGAAGGCTACTCTATGCCTAAAATGTTGCCCACCAAACATTGATGACCTAAATTATCAATGATTAGATCTGTTAAAGAGGTCTATAAAATTTCTAGAAGGAAAAACAAAATTGAATTCAAAAGATTCGACGAGTTTGGCAAATTCGTATGATATGATGATCAATTGGCTGAATCTTTATCATGGTAACATGGCATCATTCATTTTAATTGGTGGATCTTCAATTCCTCCTAGCCAATTTTGGTTGGGGGAGTTGGTACCTCAAATATAAGGGTAATTAAATATGTTTTGGATGTCCAATTTTCCCGAGGAGAGTCCTAAATGGAAAACACAGGCCGATATTGATCAGAACATGTCCAAGGGTTTATAAAAAACAATGGTCGATCATTGAAATTTTTCTTAAAAACAATTTAATGAGTTTGTGAAATTTGTGTGTATGGTTTAATTTGACTAAATCTCTTGTAAATGTGAAATCATGTTCGTCCTATTTTTATTTGATGTACAAAGTTTCATCATTTGACGATTACCTTTAAGTGTTGTCTATTTTATTGTAATTTTTTTCACATATTAGCCATTTTTAAGCAAGTTATAATATTGGATAAATAAGTTTACAGTTAACTTTTACAGAAATTCAAACAACATTTTTAGCATAGTACTAACTAGTCACCTCACATCGATCTTAAAGGCATAGAAACTTGAAGCATTTGTAATAATGAATTATTACAAATAAGTCCATGATGGACTACTTAGTCATAAAAAGGACTAGATCAAAAACTATTTTACAAAAAGTTCAGACAAAGTCCAAAGATGCGTAAAAGACTAAAATACCCCCTCCCATTTTAATATGCTTCAATTTCATCCCTTTAACCCAATTTAATTTTGACCCCAAATTTAACCAATTATTCAATTTTGACTACTAACCCAATTTTGACCGTCGCCGCTAGTTTTCGGCATTGCATTTATTTTATGCTTTTTTTTATTGCTGCCGACGCTGCAGACCAGCATTCAACGCTGGTGTTTCCTGAACATTTTTTGGCCCCCGTAAGAAACAATAATACTATTGTGGTTGACATTAATATTAACTTGTTATAGAATAAATAATAAATTCTAGAAAAAATGTAATGCTATATACATATACGAAGAGATAGCTAAGCTATAAATGTTGCTAAGAGATTGAAATTGAAAACCAAAACTACTACATTCCTCCTCTCCCATTGCCTCTATTTATATACAATGAATATGAAAGTTTTGTCATGCTAACTAAGATTAGGACAAAAGAGAAAATGACACGTAGTGTTTAATACTTAGTCCACAACGGCCGTGTGTTGGAAGAGTTCCAAGCAAAGCACGACGGCCGATTCCACTACCGAAGCAGAATACATTGCAGCATCCGAAGCTGCAAAAGAAGGGACTTGGATAAGGAAATTCATCCAAGAGTTGGGTGTCATTCCTGATGCTAGTGATCCAGTACCGTTGTACTGTGATAACACCGGAGCCGTGGCGCAAGCTAAGGAGCCACGATCTCATCAGAAGTCGAAGCATATTCTGAGGAAGTATCACGTGATCCGAGAGGTCATTGATAGAGGTGAAGTAAAGGTTGAACGAGTCACCTCAGAAGAGAACGTTGCAGACCCCTTCACGAAGCCTTTACCAAGATCGGTCCATGAGAAACATCGAGAGTCGATGGGATTGCGGTTTATGGGTAGTTGGCTTTAGGTCAAGTGGGAGATTGTTAGAGTAGGTGACCAACAAGCCAACCTGTGGCTGTGGTCTTTCGTATTTATTATTGTAATAAACGAACCTTTATTCGTATTAATGATAAAATACATTGGCATTCTATATCTTTGTCCCTTTGTCACAAGCATAGATATAGTCCTTACAGTTATTACAAGTACTAGTAATTGATCGTTAGGATCGTGAGATATTTACTTAAGTATTATAACTGTTAAACGTGTTCCTAGTCGAAGGGTTACGCCACTAATGAGGATATCGGCCTTTCCCATTAAGACTAGCACTTAGTGTATGTGTACTGCATCTCATCAGTAACCGGTATTGTGATATCGGCATGCATAAGTGGGTGCTCGTAAGTTGACGAGTTCACTGAACTCCCTCACCCTAGAAATCTCTAAGTGGTTCCCAATAATCGAGTAGAGATATCTATGGTATAGTTGTACACCATTAGTCCTTATGACCTAGACATCACCGTGACTTCACTAGAGGACCAGCTGTATCGTGACCTGTCTCTGAGTTCCACCGAGGACCATCCCAAGGGCCAGTGTTCGTGCAGTCCGAAATCTAGTGGGAGGTCTGTGCATTGTAGTCGGGGATTCGATCGCTAGAATAGTCTTGGATGTCCTGTGTGTTCTGATAGTTTGTAATCATTCTAAGTCTCTGGCCAGAGCTGACTAAGTGATGATTAGAGAATTTGATTCTCTAAGTCATGCACGTGACGATTACAATACTTAGAACGATCGCACCGTCATTGAACATATAAAGAGGTCTCGATGAACCAATGCCTCTAGTTCAATCGGGACATATGAATCGAAGGGACCGTACTGTACGTTAACTATATCTGAAGGTTCTTGCAGGCACTTCATTTGTATCTAGGGAATCATGACGCGTAGTTGCTAGACGCCAATCTCGATTCGTTGGGTGATTAAGGTGAAACGAGTTTCATCTTAACCGTAACTCTAAGGGGACGAGTTTTGACCACAAAGGGTTGTGGGCCCACGGCTAGCTTACACCTGAACCATCGAGGGTCACACTGCTCGTGCACATGAGATCTTTGAATAAACGGTCAGAGATAAAATGGTTTATCTTTGCATGATTGGAAGTCAATATGATTGGGTCCAACATTCGTAATTTGGAATTATGAATGAGAATAAGAAAAGGAAAAGAATAGGCGAAAGTTGTAGTGAACTTTCTAAATCGGGAAGTTTCCAAATTTAGAAAGTGCACTGAACTAGGGTTTCCACTTTTGGAAAGTTGGAAAATGAAAGGTGGCACTCGTAATGACGAGGACATTATAATGAATCCGAATATGTAATTGTTACGATTTTTTGATCATTGAATTGAGAGAGACGAGCAAGTGAAGGAACTAACGAGCTTAAGCTGTTGGGCCCGGTCCAACTTAAGCCCGTTAGGGTTTTATGCAAGGGACTATAAATACATGATTTATAGGCCTTGCACAAACACACAACTCAACCCTAACCCTAGCCGCTACACTCTCTCTCTCTCGGCCTCTCTCCCAGCGGTCACCGCCGCGCCGCCGTTGCTCCGTCGTGACCGGAATCAGCCATCAATTGGCCGATCCTTTTCGGTACTCTTTTCTTCTTTCTTTTTCTTCCGTTAATTCTAACTACTTCGTGTCTAGTGCCACGTTTTAGTAGATCGAAGTATACGAGGTGAAATCCAAGAGGAGGAAGACTGAAGAATCGAAGAACAGCCATCAAGCCGACGACGCACGCGACCCACGCGCCGCCCCGAAGTCCGCGCGTGAGATACACGCGCCGCCGTGCTGATCTGCCGCTGCATTGCTGCTGCCCCGATTGTACGGATTGGTTTCCATAGCAATCTCGACTTGCTAAACGCTCCTACCTCACGCTTCAAGAGGTAAATACACGAAACCCTAGTTTCGGTTTGTTTAGGTTTAAACTATGAATTCATGTTTGCTATCATGTGATTTTATGTGATTATGTGTAATCGTTTTAATCGTTGCAAGCATGTTATTTGGTTTAAACGCGAGCAAGTTAATTGATTTAAAATTCGGTTAAATTATTTAACATGTATGTTGTTTTAATTTTGCTGGAAGCGCAAAGGTACGCAATTAATTGATTTAATTTATCGGGCGTGTGCTTATGTGCTTTAAAGTCGTTTAAATCGCATAAATTTTTTTTTTTTCCGCTGCGTACACGTGCCCGAAACCCAACAGTGGTATCAGAGCTCGTTGCGCAATTAATTGCGTTCGTTTTAATATGCTATGATTTTATGCATGTTCGATTTATTAAAGTAGTGATTGTTGTATTATGTAATTGGGAGTTTTCGTAAGTTTAAAATATTTTTGAAATATTGTTTAGAATTTTTCCAGCTTTAAAATTGTTTAAAATTGGAAAATCGGATCTGAAATTGTTTTTAAAACGTCGGTTTTTAAATGTTCGGATCGAACCGGTCGGACCGGCCGGTTCGATGGTTGTGCACGATCCAATCGACCGAATCCAAGTGGATTCGGGTCGGTCAGACCGGTTCTCGGTCCGACTGACCCGGCCCACTGATTTGGGTCAATTTGACCGGGCATAACCGACCGCTTCGGTCCGAACCGGTCAGACCGGTCAGCCGAACCGGTTCATTGAAAATAAAAATAAAAATAAAAATGTATTTCAGATTTCTAAAATTAAACTTAAAACAAATTGATTTTAATTTTTGGAAAATTATTTTCAATTAATCCCAATTAGATAATTGGATCGACAATCATCTATTTTAGTAAATAGGTGTTAGATTAATTAATTAATTTAAATTGTTAAATTGATTTCAATTAATAGAACACATTCATAATTTTGATTATGCTTCAACTTAATTAGTAGTACCTCAACATTATTTGAATGATTTATGCTAGTTGAGGTTCTATAATTATTTTGAAAATCCGATAATTAATTAATGTAATTAATTATGAAGTTAGGTCGTATGTTCCTCTTAGGACAATATGCGCTTCCATATACCTTTAGAGAACATAGATGTAGGAATCACATAGACCAATCCTAAACCTTCTGATGAGATAAAACTTTTTAATAAAAATCCCTCATTCTTAATTCAATTAAGAATCATTTCAAGCTATAAAGAAAAACCCAATCTGTTGAGTTATTTCTTTCCTTCTGCCAACGGTTGGATTATGTGTAGCCCTTTACTATAGTGCAGTAAGCCGTGTTAGCAGGGAGTGCTATGGTAGAGTAAGCTGTAATTCAATTGACATAACGATGAAGGTAGCCATAGAAAAGGGTTATGTTGAATTAACGTGGTCGGCTAGATTAACTAGGGACTGCATTAGTTTGGCATAATCGAGTTCTGTGAGCATCTTTGATTGGTAGGTTAGACTTGACACACGACGATTTTGATATTCGCGAGATTAACTTAGGTCATTATCAAGTGTGAGGAAAATTTAATTTAGGGTCATATTGTGGATATGATTGATTGTGATCTACCTTTGGGCAAATATAATCGGGCTAGATTAACTACGGGTTATATTTGTCTACTGGACCTAAAGCCCATTAAGAAAAATCAGTTTTCTCGTTTGTCTACTAGAGGGAAGTGGAACTCGATAAAATTAGTGGGAGAACAATTAAATAACATAAGTCCAAACATTTAATTGTAACAATCATTTAACGCGAATCTCTAATAATCCTCTTCTCTATATGTCTCAGATAATTATGTCTAAGAATCCCATAATGTCAATCCTCGACAATAAACTCAATGGCCCTAATTACCTAGATTGGTTGCGTAGTCTTAAGCTTGTGCTAACTGTTGAGGGGCGTCTCTATGTTTTGAACGAGAGGCTTCCCGCCACTATACCTGCCACAGCGACTGATGCTGAAAAGGAAACTTATGAAGTTTGGAAGAAAGATGACACTCATGCTAGGTGCTATATGATAGCCGCCATGGAGCCCGCGCTTGCGAGGAAATATGAGTCTCACTTGCATGCTTTCGATATAAAGGCTCATCTCGATAGCATGTATAGTGAGAATATTAGGGCATCGAGGTACGCTGCTACAAAGGAGTTGATCACAGCGAGACTGCGCGAAGGGACTTCGGTCCACGAGCACTGTCTCAAAATGATCACTCTCCTTGAAAAGCTAGTGAATCTTGATGTCACCCTCCCGGCCGAGCTCTCGTTGGATTTGATCCTGTTGTCTCTTCCTAGTTCCTATGAATCGTTCATAGTGAACTTCAACATGAAAAAACTAGATCCTCCCTTGGATGAGTTAATGAACATGTTGGTCAGCTTCGAGTCCACCATTAAGAAAGAGAAGTCTGTTCTCATTGCTGCTACTTCTGGAAAGAAGAGTTCTTTCCAAAAGAAGAGAAAGGAAAGAGTTCCCTTCCCAAACAGCAAGTTCGAAGTGGGTGAAGGTAGTGGGGGCCCCAAAGCAAAGGTTAGCAAACAAGTTGATGATGCTTGCCATCACTGTGGAAAGAAAGGACATTGGCGCCGCAACTGCAAGGCTTACCTGAAGCAGAAAGGTTCTGAAAAGGGTACGTATTTCATTGACGTAAATTTGTCTGTCAACTCTTCTTCTTGGGTATTGGATACGGGCTGTGGCTCACATTTGTGCAATGATTTGCAGCTAATGACAAGAAGTCGAAGACTTAGAGCGGGTGAGACCTACCTAAGGATGGGGAATGGAGCAAGAGTTGCTGCTGAAGCCACTGGCACAATTTACTTAAATGTTTTGGATTCTAGTTTTCCTATTGTTTTGAACGATTGTTTATTTGTTCCGTCGCTCATTAGAAACCTTATTTCTATTCTTGTATTAGATATTGAAGGTTTTACTTTTGTTTTTGGAAATTCGATTTGCATTATACAAAAGAATGAGAATTTAATTTGCAAAGGACGACTATTAAACAACTTGTATGAACTAAATCCAAGTGAAATACCTATTAATGTTATATCAGCAAAACGTAAGGAGATAGATCAAAACCCCGCACAACTTTGGCACGCTAGATTAGGTCATGTCTCTTTAAGAAGGATGAACGATTTTGTTAGTGAAGGATTGTTCTCTTTGGAGGACGTGAAATTACTACAAACTTGTGAATCTTGCCTTAAAGGGAAAATGACCAAGTCACCCTACAAAGGGAAAATGGAACGAGCCGAGGGTCTTTTGGATTTGATCCATACAGACGTATGTGGTCGACTAAGTGTTAGTGCGAAGGGTGGATATAACTACTTCGCCACCTTTACCGACGATTATTCTAGGTATGGGTATGTGTACTTGATGAAGTACAAGTCTGAAACATTTGAAAAGTTCAAAGATTTTAGACATGAAGTAGAAAAGCAACTCGGACGAAGTATTAAGAAGCTGCGATCCGATCGTGGTGGAGAATACTTGAGCATCGAGTTCATTGACTATCTAAAAGAAAATGGGATACAGTCCCAATGGACTCCACCGGGAACTCCTCAACTTAATGGAGTATCCGAACGTCGGAATCGAACTTTATTAGATATGGTTCGATCCATGATGGGGTTCACAAACTTACCGGCATACTTGTGGGGTCATGCACTCCGTACTGCCGCGTATTTGCTGAATAGAGTTAACACCAAAGCAGTTAAATCCACACCTTATGAACTTTGGCATTCCCGGAAACCCAATTACAAACATATTAGGATATGGGGTTGTCCCGCTTATGTGAAGCGATTAGTGGGAGATAAGTTGGATAGTAAATCCGACTTGTGCTATTTTGTGGGGTATCCCGAAGACCTCAATGGGATACGAGTTTTATTATGTCAAAGAAGCAAAGACGTTTGTTTCAAGAAATGCCACCTTTTTGGAAAGGGAGTTTCTATCCGATAGAAAGGGCAGCATGATGGAACTTGAAATAGTTCAAGAACCACAAAGTGAAGTTCAAACGCAAGAACAAGTAATCGAACCAATACAACAATCCACTAATATACCTCCTGAACCTACGGTACGTAGATCCGAAAGAGTTCGGAAAATGCCGGATAGGTTATTCCTCCTCGAAAATGATGAAGATCATGTTGATCTTGGACGAGATCCAAGAACATACAATGAGGCCGTATCGGATGCGGACATGGGACATTGGTGTTGGGTTTCGGGCACGCATACGCAGCGGAAAAAAAAAATTTATGCGATTTAAACGACTTTAAAAACACATAAGAACATGCCCGATAAATTAAATTCAATTAATTGCGTACCTTTGCGCTTCCAGCGAAAATAAAACAACATACATGCTAATAAACTTAACCGTACTTAAATCAATTAACATGCTCGCAATTTAAACCAAATAACATGCTTGCAATGATTTAAAAACCGATTACACATAATCACATAAAATCATACAAACACAAGCATGAAATCATAGTTTAAACTAAACCCTAAACGAAACTAGGGTTTCGTATATTTACCTCTTGACGCGTGAGGTAGGAGCGATTAGCACTTCGTGATTACTACGGAAACCAATCCGTAGAATCGGGGCAGCAGCGGTGCAACGGCAGCAGCGGCGCGTGAGGTCACGGCGGCGCGTGTAGTGTACGCGCGGCTTCGGGACGGCGCGTGGGGCAGCGTGCGGCTTCGGCTCGTGCGTTGCTCCTCGATTTTTCGATCTACAGTCTTCCTCCTCTCGGATTTCACCTCGTATACTTCGATCTACTAAATCGTGGCACTAGACACGAAGTAGTTAGAATAAAACGGAAGAAAAAGAAAGGAGAAAGAATACCGAACAAGGAACGGCCGGTTCCGACGACGGTGGTGCGGTGGTGGCCGCGCGGGAGAGAGGGCGAGAGAGAGAGGGTCGGCCGCTTTAGGGTTAGGGTTTCATGTATTTGTGTAAGGGCTATAAGTCATGTATTTATAGTCCCTTGCATAAAACCCTAGCGGGCTTAAGTTGGACTGGGCCCAACAGCTTAAGCTCGTTAGTTCCTTTACTTGCTCGTATCTCTCAATTCAATGACCGAAAAATTGCAACGATTACATTTTCGGAATCATTATAACTTCCTCGTCATTACGAGTGCCATCTCTTGTTTTCCAACTTTCCAAAAGTGGAAACCCTAGTTCAGTGGACTTTCTAAATTTGGAAACTTCTCGATTTAGAAAGTTCACTAACATGTTCGCCTATTCTTTTCCTTTTCTTATTCTCATTCGTAATTCCAAATTACGAATGTTGGATTCAATCATATTGACTTCCAATCATGCAAAGATAAACTATTTTATCTCTGACCGTTTATTCAAAGATCTCATGTGCACGAGCAGTGTGACCCTCGATGGTTCAGGTGTAAGCTAGCCGTGGGCCCACAACCCTTTGTGGTCAAAACTCGTCCCCTTCGAGTTACGATTAAGATGAAGCTCGTTTCACCTTAATCACCCAACGAATCAAGATTGGCGTCTAGCAACTACGCGTCATGATTCCCTAGATACAAATGAAGTGCCTGCAAGAACCTTCAGATATAGTTAACGTACAGTACGGTCCCTTCGATTCATATGTCCCGATCGAACTAGAGGCATTGGTTCATCGAGACCTCTTTATATGTTCGATGACGGTGCGATCGTTCTAAGTGTTGTAATCCTTACGTGCATGACTTAGAGAATCGAATTCTCTAATCATCACTTAGTCAGCTCTGGCCAGAGACTTAGAATGATTACAAACTTTCAGAACACACAGGACATCCAAGACTATTCTAGCGATCGAATCCCCGACTACAATGCACAGACCTCCCACTAGATTTCGGACTGCACGAACACTGGCCCTTGGGACGGTCCTCGGTGGAACTCAGAGACAGGTCACGATACAGCTGGTCCTCTAGTGAAGTCACGGTGATGTCTAGGTCATAAGGACTAATGGTGTACAACTATACCATAGATATCTCTACTCGATTATTGGGAACCACTTAGAGATTTCTAGGGTGAGGGAGTTCAGTGAACTCGTCAACTTACGAGCACCCACTTATGCATGCCGATATCACAATACCGTTTACTGATGAGATGCAGTACACATACACTAAGTGCTAGTCTTAATGGGAAAGGCCGATATCCTCATTAGTGGCGTAACCCTTCGACTAGGAACACGTTTAACAGTTATAATACTTAAGTAAATATCTCACGATCCTAACGATCAATTACTAGTACTTGTAATAACTGTAAGGACTATATCTATGCTTGTGACAAAGGGACAAAGATATAGAATGCCAATGTGTTTTATCATTAATACGAATAAAGGTTTGTTTATTACAATAATAAATATGAAAGACCACAGCCACAAGTTGGCTTGTTGGTCACCTACTCTAACAATCTCCCACTTGACCTAAAGCCAACTACCCATAAACCGCAATCCCATCGACTCTCGATGTTTCTCATGGACCGATCTTGGTAAAGGCTTCGTGAAGGGGTCTGCAACGTTCTCTTCCGAGGTGACTCGTTCTACCTTAACTTCACCTCTATCAATGATCTCTCGGATCACGTGATACTTCCTCAGAATATGCTTCGACTTCTGATGAGATCGCGGCTCCTTAGCTTGCGCCACGGCTCCGGTGTTATCACAGTACAACGGTACTGGATCACTAGCATCAGGAATGACACCCAACTCTTGGATGAATTTCCTTATCCAAGTCCCTTCTTTTGCAGCTTCGGACGCTGCAATGTATTCCGCTTCGGTAGTGGAATCGGCCGTCGTGCTTTGCTTGGAACTCTTCCAACACACGGCACCACCATTAAGCGTGAATATAAATCCAGAATTCGACTTCGAGTCGTCCACATCCGATTGAAAACTAGAGTCAGTGAAACCCTCTAATTTCAACTCGGCACCCCCATAGACCAAAAATATATCCTTAGTTCTTCGCAAGTACTTGAGGATATCTTTCACGGCTTTCCAGTGAGCCGGGCCGGGGTTAGACTGATATCTGCTTGTGACACTCACAGCATACGCAATATCGGGTCTCGTACATAGCATGCCATACATTATGCTTCCTATGGCAGAAGCATAGGGCGTCCTTTTCATCTTCTCGATTTCACTAGGTGTTTGGGGACACATAGATTTCGAGAGACGAACCCCATGGGACATTGGCAAGAATCCCTTCTTGGATTCTTCCATGCTAAACCGTTTCATAACGGTGTCTATGTACAGGCTTTGGGATAAGCCAAGCATCTTTCTTGCTCTATCTCTATAGATGCGTATTCCTAATACATAAGATGCTTCTCCCAAGTCCTTCATTGAGAAACGTGTGGACAACCATGCTTTCGTTTGCTGTAACATTCCTACGTCATTCCCAATGAGTAGAATGTCATCAACGTAAAGCACTAGAAATATTACTGCCCTCCCACTAACCTTCTTGTATACACAAGGTTCCTCCGGATTCTTCTCAAAATCAAACTCTTTGATAGTTGAGTCGAACCTAATGTTCCAACTACGGGATGCTTGTTTCAATCCATAAATGGATCGCTGGAGCTTGCAAACCTTTTGCTCACTTCCAGAAGATATGAAGCCTTCCGGCTGCGCCATGTAAATTTCTTCCTCAATATCTCCATTAAGGAAGGCGGTCTTCACATCCATTTGCCATATCTCGTAGTCGTACCACGCAGCTATGGCCAGCAAAATCCTAATGGACTTCAGCATCGCGACTGGCGAAAAGGTTTCCTCATAGTCAACACCTTGCCTTTGAGTGTATCCTTTTGCTACCAATCTAGCTTTATAGGTCGATACCTTTCCATCAACTCCAATTTTCTTCTTATAGATCCACTTGCAGCCTATAGGAACAATTCCCTTAGGTGGATCTACCAAGGTCCACACCTTGTTGGAGTACATGGAGTCCATTTCGGATTTCATGGCAGTTAGCCAATGTCCCATGTCCGCATCCGATACGGCCTCATTATATGTTCTTGGATCTCGTCCAAGGTCAACATGATCTTCATCATTTTCGAGGAGGAATAACCTATCCGGCATTTTCCGAACTCTTTCGGATCTACGCACCGTAGGTTCAGGAGGTATATTAGTGGTTTGTTGTATTGGTTCGATTACTTGTTCTTGCGTTTGAACTTCATTTTGTGGTTCTTGAACTATTTCAATTTCTATCATGCTGCCCTTTCTATCGGATAGAAACTCCCTTTCCAAAAAGGTGGCATTTCTTGAAACAAACGTCTTTGCTTCTTTGACATAGTAGAACTCGTATCCCATCGAGTCTTCGGGATATCCCACAAAATAGCACAAGTCGGATTTACTATCCAACTTATCTCCCATTAATCGCTTCACATAAGCGGGACAACCCCATATCCTAATATGTTTATAATTGGGTTTTCGGGAATGCCAAAGTTCATAAGGTGTGGATTTAACTGCTTTGGTGTTAACTCTATTCAGCAAATACGCGGCAGTACGGAGTGCATGACCCCACAAGTATGCCGGTAAGTTTGTGAACCCCATCATTGATCGAACCATATCTAATAAAGTTCGATTCCGACGTTCGGATACTCCATTAAGTTGAGGAGTTTCCGGTGGAGTCCATTGGGATTGTATCCCATTTTCTTTCAGATAGTCAATGAACTCGATGCTCAAGTATTCTCCACCACGATCGGATCGCAGTTTCTTAATACTTCGTCCGAGTTGCTTTTCTACTTCATGTCTAAAATCTTTGAACCTTTCAAATGTTTCAGACTTGTACTTCATCAAGTACACATACCCATACCTAGAATAATCGTCGGTAAAGGTAGCGAAGTAGTTATATCCACCCTTCGCACTAACACTTAGTGGACCACATACGTCTGTATGGATTAAATCCAAAAGACCCTCGGCTCGTTCCATTACCCTTTTGTAGGGTGACTTGGTCATTTTCCCTCTAAGGCAAGATTCACAAGTTTGTAGTGATTTCACGTCCTCCAAAGAGAACAATCCTTCACTAACAAAATCGTTCATCCTTCTTAAAGAGACATGACCTAATCTAGGGTGCCAAAGTTGTGCGGGGTTTTGATCTATCTCCTTACGTTTTGCTGATATAACATTAATAGGTATTTCATTTGGATTTAGTTCATACAAGTTGTTTAATAGTCGTCCTTTGCAAATTAAATTCTCATTCTTTTGTATAATGCAAATCGAATTTCCAAAAACAAAAGTAAAACCTTCAATATCTAATACAGGAATAGAAATAAGGTTTCTAATGAGCGACGGAACAAATAAACAATCGTTCAAAACAATAGGAAAACTAGAATCCAAAACATTTAAGTAAATAGTGCCAATGGCTTCAGCAGCAACTCTTGCTCCATTCCCCATCCTTAGGTAGGTCTCACCTGCTCTAAGTCTTCGACTTCTTGTCATTAGCTGCAAATCATTGCACAAATGTGAGCCACAGCCCGTATCCAATACCCAAGAAGAAGAGTTGACAGATAAATTTACGTCAATGAAATACGTACCCTTTTCAGAACCTTTCTGCTTTAGGTAAGCCTTGCAGTTGCGGCGCCAATGTCCTTTCTTTCCACAGTGATGGCAAGCATCATCAACTTGTTTGCTAACCTTTGCTTTGGGGCCCCCACTACCTTCACCCACTTCGAACTTGCTGTTAGGGAAAAGAACTCTTTTCTTTCTCTTCTTTTGGAAAGAACTCTTCTTTCCAGAAGTAGCAGCAACGAGAACAGACTTCTCTTTCTTAATGGTGGACTCGAAGCTGACCAACATGTTGATTAACTCATCCAAGGGAGGATCTAGTTTGTTCATGTTGAAGTTCACTATGAACGATTCATAGGAACTAGGAAGAGACAACAGGATCAAATCACCCGAGAGCTCGGCCGGGAGGGTGACATCAAGATTCACTAGCTTTTCAAGGAGAGTGATCATTTTGAGACAGTGCTCATGGACCGAAGTCCCTTCACGCAGTCTCGCTGTGATCAGCTCCTTTGTAGCAGCGTACCTCGATGCCCTAATATTCTCACTATACATGCTATCGAGATGAGCCTTTATATCGAAAGCATGCAAGTGAGACTCATATTTCCTCGCAAGCGCGGGCTCCATGGCGGCTATCATATAGCACCTAGCATGAGTGTCATCTTTCTTCCAAATTTCATAAGTTTCCTTTTCAGCATCAGTCGCAGTGGCAGGTAAAGTGGCGGGAAGCCTCTCGTTCAAAACGTAGAGACGCCCCTCAACAGTTAGCACAAGCTTAAGACTACGCAACCAATCTAGGTAATTAGGGCCATTGAGTTTATTGTCGAGGATTGACATTATGGGATTCTTAGACATGATTATCTGAGACATATAGAGAAGAGGATTATTAGAGATTCGCGTTAAATGATTGTTACAATTAAATGTTTGGACTTGTGTTATTTAATTGTTCTCCCACTAATTTTATCGAATTCCACTTCCCTCTAGTAGACAAACGAGAAAACTGATTTTTCTTAATGGGTTTTAGGTCCAATAGACAAATATAACCCGTAGTTAATCTTGCCCGATTATATTTGCCCAAAGGTAGATCACAATCAATCATATCCACAATATGACCCTAAATTAATTTTCCTCACACTTGATAATGACCTAAGTTAATCTCGCGAATATCAAAATCGTCGTGTGTCAAGTCTAACCTACCAATCAAAGATGCTCATAGAACTTGATTATGCCAAACTAATGCAGTCCCTAGTTAATCTAGCCGACCACGTTAATTCAACATAACCCTTTTCTACGGCTACCTTCATCATTATGTCAATTGAATTACAGCTTACTCTACCATAGCACTCCCCGCTAACACGGCTTACTGCACTATAGTAAAGGGCTACACATAATCCAACCGTTGGCAGAAGGAAAGAAATAACTCAACAGATTGGTTTTTTCTTTATAGCTTGAAATGATTCTTAATTAAAAGAATGAGGGATTTTAATTAAAATGTTTTATCTCATCAGAAGGTTTTGGATTGGTCTATGTGATTCCTACATCTATGTTCTCTAAAGGTATATGGAAGCGCATATTGTCCTAAGAGGAACATACGACCTAATTTCATAATTAATTACATTAATTAATTATCGGGTTTTTCAAAATAATTATAGAACCTCAACTAGCATAAATCATTCAAATAATGTTGAGGTACTACTAATTAAGTTGAAGTATAATCAATATTATACGTGTGTTCTATTAATTGAAATCAATTTAACAATTTAAATTAATTAATTAATCTAACACCTATTTACTAAAATAGATGATTGTCGATCCAATTATCTAATTGGGATTAATTGAAAATAATTTTCCAAAAATTAAAATCAATTTGTTTTAAGTTTAATTTTAGAAATCTGAAATAATTTTTTTTTTTTTTTTTTTTTTTCAGTGAACCGGTTCGGCCGACCGGTCTGACCGGTTCGGACCGAAACGGTCCGGTTCTGCCCGGTCCAATTGACCCAAATCAGTGGGCCGGGTCAGTCGGACCGAGAACCGGTCTGACCGACCCGAATCCACGTGGATTCGGTCAACTAAATCGTGCACAACCATCGAACCGGCCGGTTCGGCCGGTTCGATCCGAACAATTTAAAAACCGACATTTTAAAATAATTTCAGATCCGATTTTCCAATTTTAAACAATTTTAAAGCTGGAAAAATTCTAAACAATATCTCAAAAATATTTTAAACTTACGAAAACTCCCAATTACATAATACGACAATCACTACTTTAATAAATCGAACATGCATATTAAAACGAACGCAATTAATTGCGCAACGAGCTCTGATACCACTGTTGGGTTTCGGGCACGCATACGCAGCGGAAAACAAAAATTTATGCGATTTAAACGACTTTAAAAACACATAAGAACATGCCCGATAAATTAAATTCAATTAATTGCGTACCTTTGCGCTTCCAGCGAAAATAAAACAACATACATGCTAATAAACTTAACCGTACTTAAATCAATTAACATGCTCGCAATTTAAACCAAATAACATGCTTGCAATGATTTAAAAACCGATTACACATAATCACATAAAATCATACAAACACAAGCATGAAATCATAGTTTAAACTAAACCCTAAACGAAACTAGGGTTTCGTATATTTACCTCTTGACGCGTGAGGTAGGAGCGATTAGCACTTCGTGATTACTACGGAAACCAATCCGTAGAATCGGGGCAGCAGC
Organism: Erythranthe guttata; assembly: GCF_056151865.1. Taxonomy (NCBI): domain Eukaryota; kingdom Viridiplantae; phylum Streptophyta; class Magnoliopsida; order Lamiales; family Phrymaceae; genus Erythranthe; species Erythranthe guttata. The sequence goes on along the minus strand of NC_142546.1, from coordinate 11,792,229 downwards.
GGTGCAACGGCAGCAGCGGCGCGTGAGGTCACGGCGGCGCGTGTAGTGTACGCGCGGCTTCGGGACGGCGCGTGGGGCAGCGTGCGGCTTCGGCTCGTGCGTTGCTCCTCGATTTTTCGATCTACAGTCTTCCTCCTCTCGGATTTCACCTCGTATACTTCGATCTACTAAATCGTGGCACTAGACACGAAGTAGTTAGAATAAAACGGAAGAAAAAGAAAGGAGAAAGAATACCGAACAAGGAACGGCCGACGAACGGCCGGTTCCGGCGACGGAGCGGCGACGGTGGTGCGGTGGTGGCCGCGCGGGAGAGAGGGCGAGAGAGAGAGAGGGTCGGCCGCTTTAGGGTTAGGGTTTCATGTATTTGTGTAAGGGCTATAAGTCATGTATTTATAGTCCCTTGCATAAAACCCTAGCGGGCTTAAGTTGGACTGGGCCCAACAGCTTAAGCTCGTTAGTTCCTTTACTTGCTCGTATCTCTCAATTCAATGACCGAAAAATTGCAACGATTACATTTTCGGAATCATTATAACTTCCTCGTCATTACGAGTGCCATCTCTTGTTTTCCAACTTTCCAAAAGTGGAAACCCTAGTTCAGTGGACTTTCTAAATTTGGAAACTTCTCGATTTAGAAAGTTCACTAACATGTTCGCCTATTCTTTTCCTTTTCTTATTCTCATTCGTAATTCCAAATTACGAATGTTGGATTCAATCATATTGACTTCCAATCATGCAAAGATAAACTATTTTATCTCTGACCGTTTATTCAAAGATCTCATGTGCACGAGCAGTGTGACCCTCGATGGTTCAGGTGTAAGCTAGCCGTGGGCCCACAACCCTTTGTGGTCAAAACTCGTCCCCTTCGAGTTACGATTAAGATGAAGCTCGTTTCACCTTAATCACCCAACGAATCAAGATTGGCGTCTAGCAACTACGCGTCATGATTCCCTAGATACAAATGAAGTGCCTGCAAGAACCTTCAGATATAGTTAACGTACAGTACGGTCCCTTCGATTCATATGTCCCGATCGAACTAGAGGCATTGGTTCATCGAGACCTCTTTATATGTTCGATGACGGTGCGATCGTTCTAAGTGTTGTAATCCTTACGTGCATGACTTAGAGAATCGAATTCTCTAATCATCACTTAGTCAGCTCTGGCCAGAGACTTAGAATGATTACAAACTTTCAGAACACACACGACATCCAAGACTATTCTAGCGATCGAATCCCCGACTACAATGCACAGACCTCCTACTAGATTTCGGACTGCACGAACACTGGCCCTTGGGACGGTCCTCGGTGGAACTCAGAGACAGGTCACGATACAGCTGGTCCTCTAGTGAAGTCACGGTGATGTCTAGGTCATAAGGACTAATGGTGTACAACTATACCATAGATATCTCTACTCGATTATTGGGAACCACTTAGAGATTTCTAGGGTGAGGGAGTTCAGTGAACTCGTCAACTTACGAGCACCCACTTATGCATGCCGATATCACAATACCGTTTACTGATGAGATGCAGTACACATACACTAAGTGCTAGTCTTAATGGGAAAGGCCGATATCCTCATTAGTGGCGTAACCCTTCGACTAGGAACACGTTTAAGTTATAATACTTAAGTAAATATCTCACGATCCTAACGATCAATTACTAGTACTTGTAATAACTGTAAGGACTATATCTATGCTTGTGACAAAGGGACAAAGATATAGAATGCCAATGTGTTTTATCATTAATACGAATAAAGGTTTGTTTATTACAATAATAAATATGAAAGACCACAGCCACAAGTTGGCTTGTTGGTCACCTACTCTAACAATTGGCTAACTGCCATGAAATCCGAAATGGACTCCATGTACTCCAACAAGGTATGGACCTTGGTAGATCCACCCAAAGGAATTGTTCCTATAGGCTGCAAATGGATCTATAAGAAGAAAATTGGAGTTGATGGAAAGGTATCGACCTATAAAGCTAGATTGGTAGCAAAAGGATACACTCAAAGGCAAGGTGTTGACTATGAGGAAACCTTTTCGCCAGTCGCGATGCTGAAGTCCATTAGGATTTTGCTGGCCATAGCTGCGTGGTACGACTACGAGATATGGCAAATGGATGTGAAGACCGCCTTCCTTAATGGAGATATTGAGGAAGAAATTTACATGGCGCAGCCGGAAGGCTTCATATCTTCTGGAAGTGAGCAAAAGGTTTGCAAGCTCCAGCGATCCATTTATGGATTGAAGCAAGCATCCCGTAGTTGGAACATTAGGTTCGACTCAACTATCAAAGAGTTTGATTTTGAGAAGAATCCGGAGGAACCTTGTGTATACAAGAAGGTTAGTGGGAGGGCAGTGATATTTTTAGTGCTTTACGTTGATGACATTCTACTCATTGGGAATGACGTAGGAATGCTGCAACAAACGAAAGCATGGTTGTCCATACGTTTCTCAATGAAGGATTTGGGAGAAGCATCTTATGTATTAGGAATACGCATCTATAGAGATAGAGCGAGAAAGATGCTTGGTTTATCCCAAAGCCTGTACATAGACACCGTTATGAAACGGTTTAGCATGGAAGAATCCAAGAAGGGATTCTTGCCAATGTCCCATGGGGTTCGTCTCTCGAAATCTATGTGCCCGCAAACACCTAGTGAAATCGAGGAGATGAAAAGGACGCCTTATGCTTCTGCCATAGGAAGCATAATGTATGGCATGCTATGTACGAGACCCGATATTGCGTATGCTGTGAGTGTCACAAGCAGATATCAGTCTAACCCCGGCCCGGCTCACTGGAAAGCCGTGAAAGATATCCTCAAGTACTTACGAACGACTAAGGATATATTTTTGGTCTATGGGGGTGCCGAGTTGAAATTAGAGGGTTTCACTGACTCTAGTTTTCAATCGGATGTGGACGACTCAAAGTCGAATTTTGGATTTATATTCACGCTTAATGGTGGTGCCGTGTGTTGGAAGAGTTCCAAGCAAAGCACGACGGCCGATTCCACTACCGAAGCAGAATACATTGCAGCATCCGAAGCTGCAAAAGAAGGGACTTGGATAAGGAAATTCATCCAAGAGTTGGGTGTCATTCCTGATGCTAGTGATCCAGTACCGTTGTACTGTGATAACACCGGAGCCGTGGCGCAAGCTAAGGAGCCACGATCTCATCAGAAGTCGAAGCATATTCTGAGGAAGTATCACGTGATCCGAGAGATCATTGATAGAGGTGAAGTTAAGGTTGAACGAGTCACCTCAGAAGAGAACGTTGCAGACCCCTTCACGAAGCCTTTACCAAGATCGGTCCATGAGAAACATCGAGAGTCGATGGGATTGCGGTTTATGGGTAGTTGGCTTTAGGTCAAGTGGGAGATTGTTAGAGTAGGTGACCAACAAGCCAACCTGTGGCTGTGGTCTTTCGTATTTATTATTGTAATAAACGAACCTTTATTCGTATTAATGATAAAATACATTGGCATTCTATATCTTTGTCCCTTTGTCACAAGCATAGATATAGTCCTTACAGTTATTACAAGTACTAGTAATTGATCGTTAGGATCGTGAGATATTTACTTAAGTATTATAACTGTTAAACGTGTTCCTAGTCGAAGGGTTACGCCACTAATGAGGATATCGGCCTTTCCCATTAAGACTAGCACTTAGTGTATGTGTACTGCATCTCATCAGTAACCGGTATTGTGATATCGGCATGCATAAGTGGGTGCTCGTAAGTTGACGAGTTCACTGAACTCCCTCACCCTAGAAATCTCTAAGTGGTTCCCAATAATCGAGTAGAGATATCTATGGTATAGTTGTACACCATTAGTCCTTATGACCTAGACATCACCGTGACTTCACTAGAGGACCAGCTGTATCGTGACCTGTCTCTGAGTTCCACCGAGGACCATCCCAAGGGCCAGTGTTCGTGCAGTCCGAAATCTAGTGGGAGGTCTGTGCATTGTAGTCGGGGATTCGATCGCTAGAATAGTCTTGGATGTCCTGTGTGTTCTGATAGTTTGTAATCATTCTAAGTCTCTGGCCAGAGCTGACTAAGTGATGATTAGAGAACTCGATTCTCTAAGTCATGCACGTGACGATTACAATACTTAGAACGATCGCACCGTCATTGAACATATAAAGAGGTCTCGATGAATGAGAATAAGAAAAGGAAAACAATAGGCGAAAGTTGTAGTGAACTTTCTAAATCGGGAAGTTTCCAAATTTAGAAAGTGCACTGAACTAGGGTTTCCACTTTTGGAAAGTTGGGAAATGAAAGGTGGCACTCGTAATGACGAGGACATTATAATGAATCCGAATATGTAATTGTTACGATTTTCCGATCATTGAATTGAGAGAGACGAGCAAGTGAAGGAACTAACGAGCTTAAGCTGTTGGGCCCGGTCCAACTTAAGCCCGTTAGGGTTTTATGCAAGGGACTATAAATACATGATTTATAGGCCTTGCACAAACACACAACTCAACCCTAACCCTAGCCGCTACACTCTCTCTCTCTCGGCCTCTCTCCCAGCGGTCACCGCCGCGCCGCCGTTGCTCCGCCGTGACCGGAATCGGCCATCAATTGGCCGATCCTTTTCGGTACTCTTTTCTTCTTTCTTTTTCTTCCGTTAATTCTAACTACTTCGTGTCTAGTGCCACGTTTTAGTAGATCGAAGTATACGAGGTGAAATCCAAGAGGAGGAAGACTGAAGAATCGAAGAACAGCCATCAAGCCGACGACGCACGCGACCCACGCGCCGCCCCGAAGTCCGCGCGTGAGATACACGCGCCGCCGTGCTGATCTGCCGCTGCTGCCGCTGCATTGCTGCTGCCCCGATTGTACGGATTGGTTTCCGTAGCAATCTCGACTTGCTAAACGCTCCTACCTCACGCTTCAAGAGGTAAATACACGAAACCGTAGTTTCGGTTCGTTTAGGTTTAAACTATGAATTCATGTTTGCTATCATGTGATTTTATGTGATTATGTGTAATCGTTTTAATCGTTGCAAGCATGTTATTTGGTTTAAACGCGAGCAAGTTAATTGATTTAAAATTCGGTTAAATTATTTAACATGTATGTTGTTTTAATTTCGCTGGAAGCGCAAAGGTACGCAATTAATTGATTTAATTTATCGGGCGTGTGCTTATGTGCTTTAAAGTCGTTTAAATCGCATAAAAATTTTTGTTTTCCGCTGCGTACACGTGCCCGAAACCCAACAGTGGTATCAGAGCTCGTTGCGCAATTAATTGCGTTCGTTTTAATATGCTATGATTTTATGCATGTTCGATTTATTAAAGTAGTGATTGTTGTATTATGTAATTGGGAGTTTTCGTAAGTTTAAAATATTTTTGAAATATTGTTTAGAATTTTTCCAGCTTTAAAATTGTTTAAAATTGGAAAATCGGATCTGAAATTGTTTTTAAAACGTCGGTTTTTAAATGTTCGGATCGAACCGGTCGGACCGGCCGGTTCGATGGTTGTGCACGATCCAATCGACCGAATTCAAGTGGATTCGGGTCGGTCAGACCGGTTCTCGGTCCGACTGACCCGGCCCACTGATTTGGGTCAATTGGACGGGCATAACCGGACCGCTTCGGTCCGAACCGGTCAGACCGGTCGGCCGAACCGGTTCACTGAAAATAAAATAAAAAAAAAAAATTTATTTCAGATTTCTAAAATTAAACTTAAAACAAATTGATTTTAATTTTTGGAAAATTATTTTCAATTAATCCCAATTAGATAATTGGATCGACAATCATCTATTTTAGTAAATAGGTGTTAGATTAATTAATTAATTTAAATTGTTAAATTGATTTCAATTAATAGAACACATTCATAATTTTGATTATGCTTCAACTTAATTAGTAGTACCTCAACATTATTTGAATGATTTATGCTAGTTGAGGTTCTATAATTATTTTGAAAATCCGATAATTAATTAATGTAATTAATTATGAAGTTAGGTCGTATGTTCCTCTTAGGACAATATGCGCTTCCATATACCTTTAGAGAACATAGATGTAGGAATCACATAGACCAATCCTAAACCTTCTGATGAGATAAATTTTTTTAATAAAAATCCCTCATTCTTAATTCAATTAAGAATCATTTCAAGCTATAAAGAAAAACCCAATCTGTTGAGTTATTTCTTTCCTTCTGCCAACGGTTGGATTATGTGTAGCCCTTTACTATAGTGCAGTAAGCCGTGTTAGCGGGGAGTGCTATGGTAGAGTAAGCTGTAATTCAATTGACATAACGATGAAGGTAGCCATAGAAAAGTGTTATGTTGAATTAACGTGGTTGGCTAGATTAACTAGGTACTGCATTAGTTTGGCATAATCGAGTTATGTGAGCATCTTTGATTGGTAGGTTAGACTTGACACACGACGATTTTGATATTCGCGAGATTAACTTAGGTCATTATCAAGTGTGAGGAAAATTTAATTTAGGGTCATATTGTGGATATGATTGATTGTGATCTACCTTTGGGCAAATATAATCGGGCTAGATTAACTACGGGTTATATTTGTCTATTGGACCTAAAGCGCATTAAGAAAAATCAGTTTTCTCGTTTGTCTACTAGAGGGAAGTGGAACTCGATAAAATTAGTGGGAGAACAATTAAATAACATAAGTCCAAACATTTAATTGTAACAATCATTTAACGCGAATCTCTAATAATCCTCTTCTCTATATGTCTCAGATAATTATGTCTAAGAATCCCATAATGTCAATCCTCGACAATAAACTCAATGGCCCTAATTACCTAGATTGGTTGCGTAGTCTTAAGCTTGTGCTAACTGTTGAGGGGCGTCTCTATGTTTTGAACGAGAGGCTTCCCGCCACTATACCTGCCACAGCGACTGATGCTGAAAAGGAAACTTATGAAGTTTGGAAGAAAGATGACACTCATGCTAGGTGCTATATGATAGCCGCCATGGAGCCCGCGCTTGCGAGGAAATATGAGTCTCACTTGCATGCTTTCGATATAAAGGCTCATCTCGATAGCATGTATAGTGAGAATATTAGGGCATCGAGGTACGCTGCTACAAAGGAGTTGATCACAGCGAGACTGCGCGAAGGGACTTCGGTCCACGAGCACTGTCTCAAGGAATTGTGTGGATATGTATTACAACACTCGCCCTTAGACTAAGTATTATAATGTCAGCTGTAAATTGGATGAGTAAAATATATATGCCTCGTTAAAAACCTCAAGTCGGAAGGGATAAAACCGATGAAAAGGGAAAAATAGTGCATAACTCAAATCCAAGCTACGTGCATAAGCTGCCTCGTTAAAAACCTTTGTTGGAAAACCCAATGGGATAAAACCAGACAAAAGGGAAAAAGAGTGCAACGCACTATTGCTCCCCCTGAAATGAGCAATATAGGTTCTGAAAAGGGGCGTCAATCTTGCTTCATATTGGCTCTTCTCATTCCAATGGCGTATACCAACTTCCCAAATGGCGAATGACGAGTTTGTCGAACATCGATTTCTCCGTTCTTCTGTATCTTATGTGTGTGGGAGAACTTTGGTGATGACGAGATTGGTCCTATCACCTTTTATGTATCCACTCTTTGTATATCTGACTCTTCCCTACACTATATAATTAACATTATCATGGAAGTGAACATGTCTGTTAAATCAACAAGATATACCTGCAACATTACAAAAAAATGTTCACTATTATAATCATCGTAGACAATCTATTGATAAATTGAGAATGTAAAAATATTATTGATGATTATCTCATTTATATCACATATTCCATTGAAATAACTTATGGGATTCTCGGTATTCCCGAGATTTGATATCGACTTTTCGATATCAGGCTCAACAGATTCATCTGGAGCATTCTCACTAGGAACCACATGGTTCGAGGGTTCATCGATTTACATTCGCAGCTGGAATATAAGACTTCGTGAGTTTACTGGCACCATTAACTGCATGAGTAAATCTATTAGAAATATTTTATAAATGAATGCTTCTATGGATCTCATCTTCACATTCAGAGGTACGTGGGTCGAGATGAGATAAATGTTGCTCACACCATGTGAGATTCTCCATTGGTTTTTGTTTATCTTTATCACGGATATTCTGAATATCCTTACCAATCGGTATAAATAATGTCTCATCAAAGTGATAATCCGCAAATCTAGCGGTAAATAAATCACCCGTCATTGGTTCCAATAACCTAATAATTGACGGTGAATCAAACCCAACGTATATATGCAAATTCGGCGTTGGGGACCCATTTTAATCCTCTGAGGAGGAGGAATTGGCACTTGCATAGCGCAACCAAATGTGCGAAGGTGCGAAATATTGGGCTCAAAGTCCAAGTGCATTGGGGAATGCATATGATAAGCAGTGGGGCGTACTTTAATCAGTGCTGATGTATGCAATACTGCATCGCCCCATGCTGCACTAGTGAGGTTAGATCTCACCAGCAAAGTACGAGCAATTATTTGGATGCGTTAAATCAAAGATTATGCCAGTCCATTTTGAGTGTGAACGTATGCTACTGGGTGCTCGACATTTATTTCCAGAGCTGGACAATAATATGTGCCAGCAAACGCATAAATGCTATATTTCGCGTAGATAAACATACGTAGTAGTATCATTAGGCAACATAATTGTTGCATTCCCGAAGTCATCTATTATTTCTACGGGATTTGATATGATTTTTACATGTGCCTTGCACAATGTCACACTCGAGAAATATATTTAATTATTGAATATTGAGTGTGTAGTTGCGCTATCGAGTAGGCAATAGTCATATTCGTCCATGTTTTTCATGTACGCGTATCACAATCAGCTCGACCTCGGGTATTTATCCTCCAAGGGAGATATGTACATATGGGTTTACCCAAACAACTCGATCTTGGGAATCACAACATCCAAGAGAGGTTAAACATGGATACACACAAAATAACTCAATCTCGGGAATTACATCTTCCGAGAGAGATATATATACACTGGGTACAAGATAACCCAAAACCCTTTAAATTTGGGCTTGTGATTAATAGCCTCTAAGTTGGCTCTTGACGGGTTTTACCTTGTCTAGCGACTCTACGAGCTTCAGGCTCGGAGATATATTCAGATATTTGGCCTTCAAATCGGCTTTTGACGGATATTAACACGTCTTAACTCAACGAGCTTCAGGCTCGGAGATATCTTCAGATATTTGGCCTTTAAATCGACTTTTGACATATATTATCACGTCTTAACTGAACGAGCTTCAGGCTCGGAGATATCTTCAGAGATTTAGCCTTTAAATCGGCTTTTGAGGGATATTATCACGTCTTAACTCAACGAGCTTCAGGCTCGAAGATATTTTCAGATATTTTACCTTTAAATCGGCTTTTGACGGATATTATCATGTCTTAACTCAACGAGCTTCAGGCTCGGAGATATGTTCAGATATTTGGCCTTTAAATCAGCTTTTGACGGATATTATCACGTCTTAACTCAATGAGCTTCAGGCTCGGAGATATTATTATGATTTAGCCTTTAAATCGGCTTTCTAGTCTCAACGATCTTAGACTCGGAGCTAAATTTCATTTACTTGACGGGAATTCCAACGTCTCGACTCAACGAGTTTATCCACTCGGAGTTATAGTATGACCTCTATACGGTCTCTGTTAAGCTCTACGGGTACTATGCCCGGAGTTAAAACAATAGCCTTTAAATCGGCTTTAAACGGAGATTATTATTTCCCCAACTCCACGAGCTTATGCTCGGAGTTAATCTCATAGTCTCTAAATCGACCTTCAACTGAGATTATTATATCTTTTACTCGACGAGCATCATGCTTGGAGTTAATATCTTGGCATCTAAGTCGGCCCACAGATCTGTTAAAATTAGCACGTGCTTATAGCACTGCTTGGGATCCACAAGCTTGCAAATATAATTTTCAGCAGCAATTCAACAAATAAATAAGCAATAGATTAATATACACGAATCCATCATATCCTTTGAGAAATGATAGCGTATAAAATACCGAAGTATTCGCTCATCATTCTCGTTTGTCTTTACGACAATAGAATCGAGGATGTGGATTTTCGTAAAATAAAATATAAAGAAGAATACAAAAAATAGCAAATCCTTATCGAGCAAAGGCTCATGCTGATAACGTGTTATAGAATAAATAATAAATTCTAGATAAATTGTAATGATATATACATATACGAAGAGATAGCTAAGCTATGAATGTTGTTAAGAGATTGAAATTGAAAATCATAACTACTACATTCATCCTCTCCCATTACCTCTATTTATATTCAAAGAATATGATAGTTTTGTCATGCTAACTAAGATTAGGACAAAAGAGAAAATGACACGTAGTGTTTAATACTTAACCCACAAGGAATTGTGTGGATATGTATTACAACATAACTATATTATTGTTTAACACAGTCATTTTGTTATATGACTATCTACCACAATAATACTAACATAACAAAATCACTATGTTAGATTATAAATTATTGTGTAATTCAATAATATTACTATGTTGACCGGTCAACAAAGACAAAAATAATAAAAAGCCAATAATAATAATATTATGGTTTATGACAGTAATATTAGTAATATTATTGTAAGAACAGTAATACTACGAACCACAAAAAATAGTGGTTTCTAATAGTAGGTTTACCAAAAAATAAAATCAACTACGAATTAACAAAATCAACTATAGACAAACGAAATCAACAATAAAAAATGTCGAAATCAACTTGAAAGTTAGCGAAATAACTACAACATTCAAAAACAACTACAAAAATTATTGAAAACAACTACAAATGTATCTAAATGAACTATAAATGTATCGAAATCAACTTAAAAAAAAACACTCTCACAAGTCCACCACCAACAACAATGCAAAAGATGGAGCAATTATTGGCATAAACTTCACACCTACAAATCAAAAGCAATTACAAAAATCACAAATCAACTGTAAAAAGTAACCAAAAATAAAATACAACGATAACAAAAAATGACTTTAAAACATAACAAAACGACTAAAAAATAACTATGAAAATATTGCAAGTATAACTATGATAACAAAAAACACACCAACGATACAATCAAAAAATCCAATTCAAAGTTGAAATATACCCTTACATTCCAAATTTTTGTTTCTTGCTTATTTTCAACCCGTCGATGCAGGCGGAAGCAACACCATCTGGAGGCGAGAAGATCTCGAAATGGTTGTGCAGATCCGCCGCCTCGTCCACATCTCCCATCTCAAAAAGTAAAACAGAGTGCACACCATCTTCTCCACCACCTCGGGGAATTATGCCCGCGAAGGCGCAGACCCTTTCGGGATAGGAGGAGTGAATTCCGCCGCCGACGTCTCGAGAACCATCACATAATGTGACGATGGGTTCGCTTGTGTCGTGGGTGGACGACAATGACAAATACTTGTCGGCTGTCGACGTGATACAAAATGGGAATGCCAAATCAGAGTGTTGGGGCAGCCGTGGTGGCTGAGACACAGAGCGGCCGTGGATAACCATTTTCAAAGCGGAGAAGGTAGCTAGTACTGGAGAGAAAAGAAAAGGGATAAAATAAATAAGGTTACGTAATAAAAAATCTAAAAAATATGACCTGTAAGGGAAAAATAAGTATATTAAATATTAGTTTGTTAAATATTAATCTAATTAACTAATTAGGAGGTTTTTACTAATAAAGCACAAGGGACTGGATTCATTTTTATTATACATAACTAGTGAGGGATTCTCACTAATAATCCCTATACTATGGGGCTCTTTGAGAAAATTTTCAAACATATCATTAATAAGGAGATACTTAATCCATATTTCACTCTTTGAGATAAACCATACTCCTTTCACATTCTCTCTAATCCCAAAATTGCACTTACACTATCTTCTTTCCATACTCGCATCCTCATTTACATTTTTCCTTTTTTAAGAAAAAAAAAATATTTTTCGTTTCTTATTTACTATTATTTTATATTTTATATCTATAATTTTTATAAATTTTTTTCAGGAAATAAAAGATAAAAAAAATATAGGCGAAAAAAAAGAACAAAAGACTCAAACAATAAAAAAGTAGGCAAAACCAAAAGACTAAAGCAAAAAAAAAAAAAAAAAAAAAAAAAAAACAAAGGGAAAAAAACTCAAAAGGATAGGCGAAACCTTCTCGGGAAGTTGGCTCTGAGTACCAAATGAAACGAACCACGCCAACATCGTGATGAGACCCAATATCAATACTTCGAATTTCATATCATGGACCGTCCAAAGAAGGATTCAATAGGGTGGAACCTCGACCCATTGCCTATAAAGAGGCAAGAACCGTGGTATGCGAAGAAGCTACAATTAATTTCGGAAGATTGATTGATAAGCCGGGGCGAATGCCACGGAGAATAACTCCGATAAGTTCATTTAAAAATAATGGTTCTTGAAGAACCGAAGGCACACACTCTTATTCAAAAGATTTCAATACATTGTTGTGTGCTTTTATTCATACAATTTGATCCCTTTATAGTTTATATTGGGTTCAGCTGCTCTAATCTATGAAAATAAACTAAGATATTGGAATCATTATTCAAATAATCAAATCAGCCACAAATCAGCCAATCTAATCAACATTTATTGAAACTAAATTAGGAAAGCATTTTAAATCATTGTCTTGATCTTCCAAGGCTGAAATGCACTACTAAAGAGCCCTCGTATCTCCTAAAAAGTGTGTGTATCTTTCATTGTTGAAATCTTAAACATTCCAAAGGCTTATAATATGTGATCGCATCAATTAGAACATTCCAAGATTTATATCTTTGAAATCTGATCTGGACCAATTTAAAATGTGAATAGAAAACTTTTGAAATCTTTGATTGCTTGATGTGATTGGGATCACTTCAGGATCGCAACCAGGCGACTAGCAGTTCTAACGGAGATAATCTGAATGCTTGGAAGTGGTTATAGTCGTTAAATTTGCCGACTAAAACTAAGATTTTTGTATGGCGAGCATGTAAGAATCTACTACCTACTTGTCATAATCTAAGGAAAAAAAAAAGTTTTAACAGACGATTTATGCCCCATGTGCGGAGTTGAGGAGGAAGATATTCACCATATTCTTATAAAGTGCTCTTTTTCTAGGTAGGTGTGGGAACTAAGGCTCCGTTTGATAGAATTAAGCATTAAACATTGAATATCACTTAGAAGCACAAAGATTCAAAGATATATAGAGAAATAGAACAAAAATTAAGCCATGGTGAGGGTTAGCAGACCCAGTCAACCCCTCAGCCCAGATTCCCGAACACTTTTGGGCTGGACAAGGTGAGTTAGATATGAAGACCAACTCTTACTAATTTAAATATGTATTTAAACAAATGTTTGAATGTGGAGGTGTATCTTAGATCAACAACAACCCTTTGGCAGGTGAATCCAACACATGGAATCATTTTTTTCAATAACTTTGGCTCAATCTCCTTTAGTCCAGTCTAGTTCTTTTGTCCAGAAATCCACAATGGGGGCAACTCCACACATGAACAAACACCATCTTTGGTCTCACTCAGCCCAAACCTACTTCTAACCAATCCTCTCAGCCAACTTGACTCACCAACACATGCACAGTGAATTAGATATCAAGATCACTCAATCACTCTGTTCAAACTCTAACTTTCTCATTTTATTATTGTTTAATCACTCAGAGAAGAAGATTAAGACTAAATATAGTGAAGTGTGTAGAAAGACCAATGTTATGCTTTCTCTCTCTCATAACGTGTATTTATAACCAAAACATCAATGAGCTGAACCGTAGAATATGCTCCAAAGTCCAAGTCAACCGAGTAAAAGTGAAGACTCCATTAATAGGTCACAGGAAAAAGAAAAAGTTGAACGGAGATACATCAGAGAGAGGGAAAGAAAGAGGCACAGTCAAATGAGAATTATGTTTGATAGAGGTGAGGAGATGAATAAGAGCAGGTGCGCTTATGATCAACCAAGATAAGTCAACAATCAAGACCTAATATTGACCAAAGTTGGTTTGGGTTTAGTAAAACCGGCCCATTTCCTTGTGTGGGTTGCCTAGTAGGAGCGTGGAGTTGGGCCCAATCGTAAAGTTCATTTTGAGTCCATTTCTCAACAAGTACCTCATTTCCAATGACTGTAATTAAATAATATTAAAGAAAATGATCATAATCTAAACCAAAATCATATATGAAAATTTGAATACTACTCAGATAAATTGCATTTTCGATATTGAGAATCAATTAATATTTAAGATGTGCAATAATATTTTGGCAAATTATATTTGTAATCATAGAAGGCTGACAAATTTTGTGACTGCACTTTAATAAATTTATTCAATTATTATTTAATTCTGTCCACCTTAACATTTATCATGAATTTCATAAAAAAAAGAATTAATTTGAATATCGCACAACTAATGTTTTCTTGTAAAAGAGCGCGGTTGTTTTTATGTGTATTTACAGTTGATTTTCATATATATTAGCCGAATCTTGAACGGTGATTCTTATTCAATGAAATGACCTAAATTTTATAATTAACACTCACTTTTTCCTTACAAAATAATCTCAACATTATATCCAAAGATTCTCTAGGAGATAAAGTAATAATTGCAATTCCAAAACCAACTAACTGTATCTTATCTGATTTATATATATTATTAGCATCCGATTATTTTTAGCGTGATTTCCTTTAGAATGGTAACATTCACATATTGAAGACTTGATATGGTATGGATTAATTTGATAAATCCGGAGTAGTTGAAACCAAATTTTGTAATTTAACGATATTTATTAAAAAAACAAAGAGGGAGATATATTCGGCACGAGTCCCCTCTTATATAAATAGTTCTTTCTTATATGGATAAAACCACAAATTTTCCATTAGCCTTGTATCGGAAAATCATGTGTTCATCAGTTTTTATATTGGGTGTTTTTATTTTTCATTTGATCAGTTCACTACACATCCTTGTTTTCTTTTTATTTTTTATGCAAAATGAATTCATCCAATCAAAACTACTCGTTCTAGAGGAGCGCGACACATCTATTCCGGAAAAACCCACAGAGAAAAGCCAAACGGCGATAGAAAATAAATTTGGCGAAATTTGAGAACGAGGCCTTCCAGTTATCACGTTCTCTAAAAGACGAGCTGGCCTCTTCAAAAAGGCTAGTGAACTCACCATCCTTTAATTTGCGGTGGCGAAAGTATTGCGGTTCCTTTCCCCCTTAGTGAAAAGACTCACTCTTTCGGAAACCCTAATGTTGATACAAAAGCCGAAACTCTAATATAAGAATGACACGACCATGCATAATTAGGAACTCGTCCGAATGGAGGCCCAATTGAAGCAAGATGAGGGATGCCCAAAAAAAAAAAAAAAAAAAAAAAACGAGAACGAGAACTTGAGGAAGGCTACTCTATGCCTAAAATGTTGCCCACCAAACATTGATGACCTAAATTATCAATGATTAGATCTGTTAAAGAGGTCTATAAAATTTCTAGAAGGAAAAACAAAATTGAATTCAAAAGATTCGACGAGTTTGGCAAATTCGTATGATATGATGATCAATTGGCTGAATCTTTATCATGGTAACATGGCATCATTCATTTTAATTGGTGGATCTTCAATTCCTCCTAGCCAATTTTGGTTGGGGGAGTTGGTACCTCAAATATAAGGGTAATTAAATATGTTTTGGATGTCCAATTTTCCCGAGGAGAGTCCTAAATGGAAAACACAGGCCGATATTGATCAGAACATGTCCAAGGGTTTATAAAAAACAATGGTCGATCATTGAAATTTTTCTTAAAAACAATTTAATGAGTTTGTGAAATTTGTGTGTATGGTTTAATTTGACTAAATCTCTTGTAAATGTGAAATCATGTTCGTCCTATTTTTATTTGATGTACAAAGTTTCATCATTTGACGATTACCTTTAAGTGTTGTCTATTTTATTGTAATTTTTTTCACATATTAGCCATTTTTAAGCAAGTTATAATATTGGATAAATAAGTTTACAGTTAACTTTTACAGAAATTCAAACAACATTTTTAGCATAGTACTAACTAGTCACCTCACATCGATCTTAAAGGCATAGAAACTTGAAGCATTTGTAATAATGAATTATTACAAATAAGTCCATGATGGACTACTTAGTCATAAAAAGGACTAGATCAAAAACTATTTTACAAAAAGTCCAGACAAAGTCCAAAGATGCGTAAAAGACTAAAATACCCCCTCCCATTTTAATATGCTTCAATTTCATCCCTTTAACCCAATTTAATTTTGACCCCAAATTTAACCAATTATTCAATTTTGACTACTAACCCAATTTTGACCGTCGCCGCTAGTTTTCGGCATTGCATTTATTTTATGCTTTTTTTTATTGCTGCCGACGCTGCAGACCAGCATTCAACGCTGGTGTTTCCTGAACATTTTTTGGCCCCCGTAAGAAACAATAATACTATTGTGGTTGACATTAATATTAACTTGTTATAGAATAAATAATAAATTCTAGAAAAAATGTAATGCTATATACATATACGAAGAGATAGCTAAGCTATAAATGTTGCTAAGAGATTGAAATTGAAAACCAAAACTACTACATTCCTCCTCTCCCATTGCCTCTATTTATATACAATGAATATGAAAGTTTTGTCATGCTAACTAAGATTAGGACAAAAGAGAAAATGACACGTAGTGTTTAATACTTAGTCCACAACGGCCGTGTGTTGGAAGAGTTCCAAGCAAAGCACGACGGCCGATTCCACTACCGAAGCAGAATACATTGCAGCATCCGAAGCTGCAAAAGAAGGGACTTGGATAAGGAAATTCATCCAAGAGTTGGGTGTCATTCCTGATGCTAGTGATCCAGTACCGTTGTACTGTGATAACACCGGAGCCGTGGCGCAAGCTAAGGAGCCACGATCTCATCAGAAGTCGAAGCATATTCTGAGGAAGTATCACGTGATCCGAGAGGTCATTGATAGAGGTGAAGTAAAGGTTGAACGAGTCACCTCAGAAGAGAACGTTGCAGACCCCTTCACGAAGCCTTTACCAAGATCGGTCCATGAGAAACATCGAGAGTCGATGGGATTGCGGTTTATGGGTAGTTGGCTTTAGGTCAAGTGGGAGATTGTTAGAGTAGGTGACCAACAAGCCAACCTGTGGCTGTGGTCTTTCGTATTTATTATTGTAATAAACGAACCTTTATTCGTATTAATGATAAAATACATTGGCATTCTATATCTTTGTCCCTTTGTCACAAGCATAGATATAGTCCTTACAGTTATTACAAGTACTAGTAATTGATCGTTAGGATCGTGAGATATTTACTTAAGTATTATAACTGTTAAACGTGTTCCTAGTCGAAGGGTTACGCCACTAATGAGGATATCGGCCTTTCCCATTAAGACTAGCACTTAGTGTATGTGTACTGCATCTCATCAGTAACCGGTATTGTGATATCGGCATGCATAAGTGGGTGCTCGTAAGTTGACGAGTTCACTGAACTCCCTCACCCTAGAAATCTCTAAGTGGTTCCCAATAATCGAGTAGAGATATCTATGGTATAGTTGTACACCATTAGTCCTTATGACCTAGACATCACCGTGACTTCACTAGAGGACCAGCTGTATCGTGACCTGTCTCTGAGTTCCACCGAGGACCATCCCAAGGGCCAGTGTTCGTGCAGTCCGAAATCTAGTGGGAGGTCTGTGCATTGTAGTCGGGGATTCGATCGCTAGAATAGTCTTGGATGTCCTGTGTGTTCTGATAGTTTGTAATCATTCTAAGTCTCTGGCCAGAGCTGACTAAGTGATGATTAGAGAATTTGATTCTCTAAGTCATGCACGTGACGATTACAATACTTAGAACGATCGCACCGTCATTGAACATATAAAGAGGTCTCGATGAACCAATGCCTCTAGTTCAATCGGGACATATGAATCGAAGGGACCGTACTGTACGTTAACTATATCTGAAGGTTCTTGCAGGCACTTCATTTGTATCTAGGGAATCATGACGCGTAGTTGCTAGACGCCAATCTTGATTCGTTGGGTGATTAAGGTGAAACGAGTTTCATCTTAACCGTAACTCTAAGGGGACGAGTTTTGACCACAAAGGGTTGTGGGCCCACGGCTAGCTTACACCTGAACCATCGAGGGTCACACTGCTCGTGCACATGAGATCTTTGAATAAACGGTCAGAGATAAAATGGTTTATCTTTGCATGATTGGAAGTCAATATGATTGGGTCCAACATTCGTAATTTGGAATTATGAATGAGAATAAGAAAAGGAAAAGAATAGGCGAAAGTTGTAGTGAACTTTCTAAATCGGGAAGTTTCCAAATTTAGAAAGTGCACTGAACTAGGGTTTCCACTTTTGGAAAGTTGGAAAATGAAAGGTGGCACTCGTAATGACGAGGACATTATAATGAATCCGAATATGTAATTGTTACGATTTTTTGATCATTGAATTGAGAGAGACGAGCAAGTGAAGGAACTAACGAGCTTAAGCTGTTGGGCCCGGTCCAACTTAAGCCCGTTAGGGTTTTATGCAAGGGACTATAAATACATGATTTATAGGCCTTGCACAAACACACAACTCAACCCTAACCCTAGCCGCTACACTCTCTCTCTCTCTCGGCCTCTCTCCCAGCGGTCACCGCCGCGCCGCCGTTGCTCCGTCGTGACCGGAATCAGCCATCAATTGGCCGATCCTTTTCGGTACTCTTTTCTTCTTTCTTTTTCTTCCGTTAATTCTAACTACTTCGTGTCTAGTGCCACGTTTTAGTAGATCGAAGTATACGAGGTGAAATCCAAGAGGAGGAAGACTGAAGAATCGAAGAACAGCCATCAAGCCGACGACGCACGCGACCCACGCGCCGCCCCGAAGTCCGCGCGTGAGATACACGCGCCGCCGTGCTGATCTGCCGCTGCATTGCTGCTGCCCCGATTGTACGGATTGGTTTCCATAGCAATCTCGACTTGCTAAACGCTCCTACCTCACGCTTCAAGAGGTAAATACACGAAACCCTAGTTTCGGTTTGTTTAGGTTTAAACTATGAATTCATGTTTGCTATCATGTGATTTTATGTGATTATGTGTAATCGTTTTAATCGTTGCAAGCATGTTATTTGGTTTAAACGCGAGCAAGTTAATTGATTTAAAATTCGGTTAAATTATTTAACATGTATGTTGTTTTAATTTTGCTGGAAGCGCAAAGGTACGCAATTAATTGATTTAATTTATCGGGCGTGTGCTTATGTGCTTTAAAGTCGTTTAAATCGCATAAAATTTTTTTTTTTCCGCTGCGTACACGTGCCCGAAACCCAACAGTGGTATCAGAGCTCGTTGCGCAATTAATTGCGTTCGTTTTAATATGCTATGATTTTATGCATGTTCGATTTATTAAAGTAGTGATTGTTGTATTATGTAATTGGGAGTTTTCGTAAGTTTAAAATATTTTTGAAATATTGTTTAGAATTTTTCCAGCTTTAAAATTGTTTAAAATTGGAAAATCGGATCTGAAATTGTTTTTAAAACGTCGGTTTTTAAATGTTCGGATCGAACCGGTCGGACCGGCCGGTTCGATGGTTGTGCACGATCCAATCGACCGAATCCAAGTGGATTCGGGTCGGTCAGACCGGTTCTCGGTCCGACTGACCCGGCCCACTGATTTGGGTCAATTTGACCGGGCATAACCGACCGCTTCGGTCCGAACCGGTCAGACCGGTCGGCCGAACCGGTTCATTGAAAATAAAAATAAAAATAAAAATGTATTTCAGATTTCTAAAATTAAACTTAAAACAAATTGATTTTAATTTTTGGAAAATTATTTTCAATTAATCCCAATTAGATAATTGGATCGACAATCATCTATTTTAGTAAATAGGTGTTAGATTAATTAATTAATTTAAATTGTTAAATTGATTTCAATTAATAGAACACATTCATAATTTTGATTATGCTTCAACTTAATTAGTAGTACCTCAACATTATTTGAATGATTTATGCTAGTTGAGGTTCTATAATTATTTTGAAAATCCGATAATTAATTAATGTAATTAATTATGAAGTTAGGTCGTATGTTCCTCTTAGGACAATATGCGCTTCCATATACCTTTAGAGAACATAGATGTAGGAATCACATAGACCAATCCTAAACCTTCTGATGAGATAAAACTTTTTAATAAAAATCCCTCATTCTTAATTCAATTAAGAATCATTTCAAGCTATAAAGAAAAACCCAATCTGTTGAGTTATTTCTTTCCTTCTGCCAACGGTTGGATTATGTGTAGCCCTTTACTATAGTGCAGTAAGCCGTGTTAGCGGGGAGTGCTATGGTAGAGTAAGCTGTAATTCAATTGACATAACGATGAAGGTAGCCATAGAAAAGGGTTATGTTGAATTAACGTGGTCGGCTAGATTAACTAGGGACTGCATTAGTTTGGCATAATCGAGTTCTGTGAGCATCTTTGATTGGTAGGTTAGACTTGACACACGACGATTTTGATATTCGCGAGATTAACTTAGGTCATTATCAAGTGTGAGGAAAATTTAATTTAGGGTCATATTGTGGATATGATTGATTGTGATCTACCTTTGGGCAAATATAATCGGGCTAGATTAACTACGGGTTATATTTGTCTACTGGACCTAAAGCCCATTAAGAAAAATCAGTTTTCTCGTTTGTCTACTAGAGGGAAGTGGAACTCGATAAAATTAGTGGGAGAACAATTAAATAACATAAGTCCAAACATTTAATTGTAACAATCATTTAACGCGAATCTCTAATAATCCTCTTCTCTATATGTCTCAGATAATTATGTCTAAGAATCCCATAATGTCAATCCTCGACAATAAACTCAATGGCCCTAATTACCTAGATTGGTTGCGTAGTCTTAAGCTTGTGCTAACTGTTGAGGGGCGTCTCTATGTTTTGAACGAGAGGCTTCCCGCCACTATACCTGCCACAGCGACTGATGCTGAAAAGGAAACTTATGAAGTTTGGAAGAAAGATGACACTCATGCTAGGTGCTATATGATAGCCGCCATGGAGCCCGCGCTTGCGAGGAAATATGAGTCTCACTTGCATGCTTTCGATATAAAGGCTCATCTCGATAGCATGTATAGTGAGAATATTAGGGCATCGAGGTACGCTGCTACAAAGGAGTTGATCACAGCGAGACTGCGCGAAGGGACTTCGGTCCACGAGCACTGTCTCAAAATGATCACTCTCCTTGAAAAGCTAGTGAATCTTGATGTCACCCTCCCGGCCGAGCTCTCGTTGGATTTGATCCTGTTGTCTCTTCCTAGTTCCTATGAATCGTTCATAGTGAACTTCAACATGAAAAAACTAGATCCTCCCTTGGATGAGTTAATGAACATGTTGGTCAGCTTCGAGTCCACCATTAAGAAAGAGAAGTCTGTTCTCATTGCTGCTACTTCTGGAAAGAAGAGTTCTTTCCAAAAGAAGAGAAAGGAAAGAGTTCCCTTCCCAAACAGCAAGTTCGAAGTGGGTGA
Organism: Erythranthe guttata; assembly: GCF_056151865.1. NCBI lineage: Eukaryota > Viridiplantae > Streptophyta > Magnoliopsida > Lamiales > Phrymaceae > Erythranthe > Erythranthe guttata. The sequence continues at coordinate 11,770,729 of NC_142546.1, read as the reverse complement.
AGGTAGTGGGGGCCCCAAAGCAAAGGTTAGCAAACAAGTTGATGATGCTTGCCATCACTGTGGAAAGAAAGGACATTGGCGCCGCAACTGCAAGGCTTACCTGAAGCAGAAAGGTTCTGAAAAGGGTACGTATTTCATTGACGTAAATTTGTCTGTCAACTCTTCTTCTTGGGTATTGGATACGGGCTGTGGCTCACATTTGTGCAATGATTTGCAGCTAATGACAAGAAGTCGAAGACTTAGAGCGGGTGAGACCTACCTAAGGATGGGGAATGGAGCAAGAGTTGCTGCTGAAGCCACTGGCACAATTTACTTAAATGTTTTGGATTCTAGTTTTCCTATTGTTTTGAACGATTGTTTATTTGTTCCGTCGCTCATTAGAAACCTTATTTCTATTCTTGTATTAGATATTGAAGGTTTTACTTTTGTTTTTGGAAATTCGATTTGCATTATACAAAAGAATGAGAATTTAATTTGCAAAGGACGACTATTAAACAACTTGTATGAACTAAATCCAAGTGAAATACCTATTAATGTTATATCAGCAAAACGTAAGGAGATAGATCAAAACCCCGCACAACTTTGGCACGCTAGATTAGGTCATGTCTCTTTAAGAAGGATGAACGATTTTGTTAGTGAAGGATTGTTCTCTTTGGAGGACGTGAAATTACTACAAACTTGTGAATCTTGCCTTAAAGGGAAAATGACCAAGTCACCCTACAAAGGGAAAATGGAACGAGCCGAGGGTCTTTTGGATTTGATCCATACAGACGTATGTGGTCGACTAAGTGTTAGTGCGAAGGGTGGATATAACTACTTCGCCACCTTTACCGACGATTATTCTAGGTATGGGTATGTGTACTTGATGAAGTACAAGTCTGAAACATTTGAAAAGTTCAAAGATTTTAGACATGAAGTAGAAAAGCAACTCGGACGAAGTATTAAGAAGCTGCGATCCGATCGTGGTGGAGAATACTTGAGCATCGAGTTCATTGACTATCTAAAAGAAAATGGGATACAGTCCCAATGGACTCCACCGGGAACTCCTCAACTTAATGGAGTATCCGAACGTCGGAATCGAACTTTATTAGATATGGTTCGATCCATGATGGGGTTCACAAACTTACCGGCATACTTGTGGGGTCATGCACTCCGTACTGCCGCGTATTTGCTGAATAGAGTTAACACCAAAGCAGTTAAATCCACACCTTATGAACTTTGGCATTCCCGGAAACCCAATTACAAACATATTAGGATATGGGGTTGTCCCGCTTATGTGAAGCGATTAGTGGGAGATAAGTTGGATAGTAAATCCGACTTGTGCTATTTTGTGGGGTATCCCGAAGACCTCAATGGGATACGAGTTTTATTATGTCAAAGAAGCAAAGACGTTTGTTTCAAGAAATGCCACCTTTTTGGAAAGGGAGTTTCTATCCGATAGAAAGGGCAGCATGATGGAACTTGAAATAGTTCAAGAACCACAAAGTGAAGTTCAAACGCAAGAACAAGTAATCGAACCAATACAACAATCCACTAATATACCTCCTGAACCTACGGTACGTAGATCCGAAAGAGTTCGGAAAATGCCGGATAGGTTATTCCTCCTCGAAAATGATGAAGATCATGTTGATCTTGGACGAGATCCAACAACATACAATGAGGCCGTATCGGATGCGGACATGGGACATTGGTGTTGGGTTTCGGGCACGCATACGCAGCGGAAAACAAAAATTTATGCGATTTAAACGACTTTAAAAACACATAAGAACATGCCCGATAAATTAAATTCAATTAATTGCGTACCTTTGCGCTTCCAGCGAAAATAAAACAACATACATGCTAATAAACTTAACCGTACTTAAATCAATTAACATGCTCGCAATTTAAACCAAATAACATGCTTGCAATGATTTAAAAACCGATTACACATAATCACATAAAATCATACAAACACAAGCATGAAATCATAGTTTAAACTAAACCCTAAACGAAACTAGGGTTTCGTATATTTACCTCTTGACGCGTGAGGTAGGAGCGATTAGCACTTCGTGATTACTACGGAAACCAATCCGTAGAATCGGGGCAGCAGCGGTGCAACGGCAGCAGCGGCGCGTGAGGTCACGGCGGCGCGTGTAGTGTACGCGCGGCTTCGGGACGGCGCGTGGGGCAGCGTGCGGCTTCGGCTCGTGCGTTGCTCCTCGATTTTTCGATCTACAGTCTTCCTCCTCTCGGATTTCACCTCGTATACTTCGATCTACTAAATCGTGGCACTAGACACGAAGTAGTTAGAATAAAACGGAAGAAAAAGAAAGGAGAAAGAATACCGAACAAGGAACGGCCGGTTCCGACGACGGTGGTGCGGTGGTGGCCGCGCGGGAGAGAGGGCGAGAGAGAGAGGGTCGGCCGCTTTAGGGTTAGGGTTTCATGTATTTGTGTAAGGGCTATAAGTCATGTATTTATAGTCCCTTGCATAAAACCCTAGCGGGCTTAAGTTGGACTGGGCCCAACAGCTTAAGCTCGTTAGTTCCTTTACTTGCTCGTATCTCTCAATTCAATGACCGAAAAATTGCAACGATTACATTTTCGGAATCATTATAACTTCCTCGTCATTACGAGTGCCATCTCTTGTTTTCCAACTTTCCAAAAGTGGAAACCCTAGTTCAGTGGACTTTCTAAATTTGGAAACTTCTCGATTTAGAAAGTTCACTAACATGTTCGCCTATTCTTTTCCTTTTCTTATTCTCATTCGTAATTCCAAATTACGAATGTTGGATTCAATCATATTGACTTCCAATCATGCAAAGATAAACTATTTTATCTCTGACCGTTTATTCAAAGATCTCATGTGCACGAGCAGTGTGACCCTCGATGGTTCAGGTGTAAGCTAGCCGTGGGCCCACAACCCTTTGTGGTCAAAACTCGTCCCCTTCGAGTTACGATTAAGATGAAGCTCGTTTCACCTTAATCACCCAACGAATCAAGATTGGCGTCTAGCAACTACGCGTCATGATTCCCTAGATACAAATGAAGTGCCTGCAAGAACCTTCAGATATAGTTAACGTACAGTACGGTCCCTTCGATTCATATGTCCCGATCGAACTAGAGGCATTGGTTCATCGAGACCTCTTTATATGTTCGATGACGGTGCGATCGTTCTAAGTGTTGTAATCCTTACGTGCATGACTTAGAGAATCGAATTCTCTAATCATCACTTAGTCAGCTCTGGCCAGAGACTTAGAATGATTACAAACTTTCAGAACACACAGGACATCCAAGACTATTCTAGCGATCGAATCCCCGACTACAATGCACAGACCTCCCACTAGATTTCGGACTGCACGAACACTGGCCCTTGGGACGGTCCTCGGTGGAACTCAGAGACAGGTCACGATACAGCTGGTCCTCTAGTGAAGTCACGGTGATGTCTAGGTCATAAGGACTAATGGTGTACAACTATACCATAGATATCTCTACTCGATTATTGGGAACCACTTAGAGATTTCTAGGGTGAGGGAGTTCAGTGAACTCGTCAACTTACGAGCACCCACTTATGCATGCCGATATCACAATACCGTTTACTGATGAGATGCAGTACACATACACTAAGTGCTAGTCTTAATGGGAAAGGCCGATATCCTCATTAGTGGCGTAACCCTTCGACTAGGAACACGTTTAACAGTTATAATACTTAAGTAAATATCTCACGATCCTAACGATCAATTACTAGTACTTGTAATAACTGTAAGGACTATATCTATGCTTGTGACAAAGGGACAAAGATATAGAATGCCAATGTGTTTTATCATTAATACGAATAAAGGTTTGTTTATTACAATAATAAATATGAAAGACCACAGCCACAAGTTGGCTTGTTGGTCACCTACTCTAACAATCTCCCACTTGACCTAAAGCCAACTACCCATAAACCGCAATCCCATCGACTCTCGATGTTTCTCATGGACCGATCTTGGTAAAGGCTTCGTGAAGGGGTCTGCAACGTTCTCTTCCGAGGTGACTCGTTCTACCTTAACTTCACCTCTATCAATGATCTCTCGGATCACGTGATACTTCCTCAGAATATGCTTCGACTTCTGATGAGATCGCGGCTCCTTAGCTTGCGCCACGGCTCCGGTGTTATCACAGTACAACGGTACTGGATCACTAACATCAGGAATGACACCCAACTCTTGGATGAATTTCCTTATCCAAGTCCCTTCTTTTGCAGCTTCGGACGCTGCAATGTATTCCGCTTCGGTAGTGGAATCGGCCGTCGTGCTTTGCTTGGAACTCTTCCAACACACGGCACCACCATTAAGCGTGAATATAAATCCAGAATTCGACTTCGAGTCGTCCACATCCGATTGAAAACTAGAGTCAGTGAAACCCTCTAATTTCAACTCGGCACCCCCATAGACCAAAAATATATCCTTAGTTCTTCGCAAGTACTTGAGGATATCTTTCACGGCTTTCCAGTGAGCCGGGCCGGGGTTAGACTGATATCTGCTTGTGACACTCACAGCATACGCAATATCGGGTCTCGTACATAGCATGCCATACATTATGCTTCCTATGGCAGAAGCATAGGGCGTCCTTTTCATCTCCTCGATTTCACTAGGTGTTTGGGGACACATAGATTTCGAGAGACGAACCCCATGGGACATTGGCAAGAATCCCTTCTTGGATTCTTCCATGCTAAACCGTTTCATAACGGTGTCTATGTACAGGCTTTGGGATAAGCCAAGCATCTTTCTTGCTCTATCTCTATAGATGCGTATTCCTAATACATAAGATGCTTCTCCCAAGTCCTTCATTGAGAAACGTGTGGACAACCATGCTTTCGTTTGCTGTAACATTCCTACGTCATTCCCAATGAGTAGAATGTCATCAACGTAAAGCACTAGAAATATTACTGCCCTCCCACTAACCTTCTTGTATACACAAGGTTCCTCCGGATTCTTCTCAAAATCAAACTCTTTGATAGTTGAGTCGAACCTAATGTTCCAACTACGGGATGCTTGTTTCAATCCATAAATGGATCGCTGGAGCTTGCAAACCTTTTGCTCACTTCCAGAAGATATGAAGCCTTCCGGCTGCGCCATGTAAATTTCTTCCTCAATATCTCCATTAAGGAAGGCGGTCTTCACATCCATTTGCCATATCTCGTAGTCGTACCACGCAGCTATGGCCAGCAAAATCCTAATGGACTTCAGCATCGCGACTGGCGAAAAGGTTTCCTCATAGTCAACACCTTGCCTTTGAGTGTATCCTTTTGCTACCAATCTAGCTTTATAGGTCGATACCTTTCCATCAACTCCAATTTTCTTCTTATAGATCCACTTGCAGCCTATAGGAACAATTCCCTTAGGTGGATCTACCAAGGTCCACACCTTGTTGGAGTACATGGAGTCCATTTCGGATTTCATGGCAGTTAGCCAATGTCCCATGTCCGCATCCGATACGGCCTCATTATATGTTCTTGGATCTCGTCCAAGGTCAACATGATCTTCATCATTTTCGAGGAGGAATAACCTATCCGGCATTTTCCGAACTCTTTCGGATCTACGCACCGTAGGTTCAGGAGGTATATTAGTGGTTTGTTGTATTGGTTCGATTACTTGTTCTTGCGTTTGAACTTCATTTTGTGGTTCTTGAACTATTTCAATTTCTATCATGCTGCCCTTTCTATCGGATAGAAACTCCCTTTCCAAAAAGGTGGCATTTCTTGAAACAAACGTCTTTGCTTCTTTGACATAGTAGAACTCGTATCCCATCGAGTCTTCGGGATATCCCACAAAATAGCACAAGTCGGATTTACTATCCAACTTATCTCCCATTAATCGCTTCACATAAGCGGGACAACCCCATATCCTAATATGTTTATAATTGGGTTTTCGGGAATGCCAAAGTTCATAAGGTGTGGATTTAACTGCTTTGGTGTTAACTCTATTCAGCAAATACGCGGCAGTACGGAGTGCATGACCCCACAAGTATGCCGGTAAGTTTGTGAACCCCATCATTGATCGAACCATATCTAATAAAGTTCGATTCCGACGTTCGGATACTCCATTAAGTTGAGGAGTTTCCGGTGGAGTCCATTGGGATTGTATCCCATTTTCTTTCAGATAGTCAATGAACTCGATGCTCAAGTATTCTCCACCACGATCGGATCGCAGTTTCTTAATACTTCGTCCGAGTTGCTTTTCTACTTCATGTCTAAAATCTTTGAACCTTTCAAATGTTTCAGACTTGTACTTCATCAAGTACACATACCCATACCTAGAATAATCGTCGGTAAAGGTAGCGAAGTAGTTATATCCACCCTTCGCACTAACACTTAGTGGACCACATACGTCTGTATGGATTAAATCCAAAAGACCCTCGGCTCGTTCCATTACCCTTTTGTAGGGTGACTTGGTCATTTTCCCTCTAAGGCAAGATTCACAAGTTTGTAGTGATTTCACGTCCTCCAAAGAGAACAATCCTTCACTAACAAAATCGTTCATCCTTCTTAAAGAGACATGACCTAATCTAGGGTGCCAAAGTTGTGCGGGGTTTTGATCTATCTCCTTACGTTTTGCTGATATAACATTAATAGGTATTTCATTTGGATTTAGTTCATACAAGTTGTTTAATAGTCGTCCTTTGCAAATTAAATTCTCATTCTTTTGTATAATGCAAATCGAATTTCCAAAAACAAAAGTAAAACCTTCAATATCTAATACAGGAATAGAAATAAGGTTTCTAATGAGCGACGGAACAAATAAACAATCGTTCAAAACAATAGGAAAACTAGAATCCAAAACATTTAAGTAAATAGTGCCAATGGCTTCAGCAGCAACTCTTGCTCCATTCCCCATCCTTAGGTAGGTCTCACCTGCTCTAAGTCTTCGACTTCTTGTCATTAGCTGCAAATCATTGCACAAATGTGAGCCACAGCCCGTATCCAATACCCAAGAAGAAGAGTTGACAGATAAATTTACGTCAATGAAATACGTACCCTTTTCAGAACCTTTCTGCTTTAGGTAAGCCTTGCAGTTGCGGCGCCAATGTCCTTTCTTTCCACAGTGATGGCAAGCATCATCAACTTGTTTGCTAACCTTTGCTTTGGGGCCCCCACTACCTTCACCCACTTCGAACTTGCTGTTAGGGAAAAGAACTCTTTTCTTTCTCTTCTTTTGGAAAGAACTCTTCTTTCCAGAAGTAGCAGCAACGAGAACAGACTTCTCTTTCTTAATGGTGGACTCGAAGCTGACCAACATGTTGATTAACTCATCCAAGGGAGGATCTAGTTTGTTCATGTTGAAGTTCACTATGAACGATTCATAGGAACTAGGAAGAGACAACAGGATCAAATCCAACGAGAGCTCGGCCGGGAGGGTGACATCAAGATTCACTAGCTTTTCAAGGAGAGTGATCATTTTGAGACAGTGCTCATGGACCGAAGTCCCTTCACGCAGTCTCGCTGTGATCAGCTCCTTTGTAGCAGCGTACCTCGATGCCCTAATATTCTCACTATACATGCTATCGAGATGAGCCTTTATATCGAAAGCATGCAAGTGAGACTCATATTTCCTCGCAAGCGCGGGCTCCATGGCGGCTATCATATAGCACCTAGCATGAGTGTCATCTTTCTTCCAAATTTCATAAGTTTCCTTTTCAGCATCAGTCGCAGTGGCAGGTAAAGTGGCGGGAAGCCTCTCGTTCAAAACGTAGAGACGCCCCTCAACAGTTAGCACAAGCTTAAGACTACGCAACCAATCTAGGTAATTAGGGCCATTGAGTTTATTGTCGAGGATTGACATTATGGGATTCTTAGACATGATTATCTGAGACATATAGAGAAGAGGATTATTAGAGATTCGCGTTAAATGATTGTTACAATTAAATGTTTGGACTTGTGTTATTTAATTGTTCTCCCACTAATTTTATCGAATTCCACTTCCCTCTAGTAGACAAACGAGAAAACTGATTTTTCTTAATGGGTTTTAGGTCCAATAGACAAATATAACCCGTAGTTAATCTTGCCCGATTATATTTGCCCAAAGGTAGATCACAATCAATCATATCCACAATATGACCCTAAATTAATTTTCCTCACACTTGATAATGACCTAAGTTAATCTCGCGAATATCAAAATCGTCGTGTGTCAAGTCTAACCTACCAATCAAAGATGCTCATAGAACTTGATTATGCCAAACTAATGCAGTCCCTAGTTAATCTAGCCGACCACGTTAATTCAACATAACCCTTTTCTACGGCTACCTTCATCATTATGTCAATTGAATTACAGCTTACTCTACCATAGCACTCCCCGCTAACACGGCTTACTGCACTATAGTAAAGGGCTACACATAATCCAACCGTTGGCAGAAGGAAAGAAATAACTCAACAGATTGGTTTTTTCTTTATAGCTTGAAATGATTCTTAATTAAAAGAATGAGGGATTTTAATTAAAATGTTTTATCTCATCAGAAGGTTTTGGATTGGTCTATGTGATTCCTACATCTATGTTCTCTAAAGGTATATGGAAGCGCATATTGTCCTAAGAGGAACATACGACCTAATTTCATAATTAATTACATTAATTAATTATCGGGTTTTTCAAAATAATTATAGAACCTCAACTAGCATAAATCATTCAAATAATGTTGAGGTACTACTAATTAAGTTGAAGTATAATCAATATTATACGTGTGTTCTATTAATTGAAATCAATTTAACAATTTAAATTAATTAATTAATCTAACACCTATTTACTAAAATAGATGATTGTCGATCCAATTATCTAATTGGGATTAATTGAAAATAATTTTCCAAAAATTAAAATCAATTTGTTTTAAGTTTAATTTTAGAAATCTGAAATAAAATTTTTTTTTTTTTTTTTTTTTCAGTGAACCGGTTCGGCCGACCGGTCTGACCGGTTCGGACCGAAACGGTCCGGTTCTGCCCGGTCCAATTGACCCAAATCAGTGGGCCGGGTCAGTCGGACCGAGAACCGGTCTGACCGACCCGAATCCACGTGGATTCGGTCAACTAAATCGTGCACAACCATCGAACCGGCCGGTTCGGCCGGTTCGATCCGAACAATTTAAAAACCGACATTTTAAAATAATTTCAGATCCGATTTTCCAATTTTAAACAATTTTAAAGCTGGAAAAATTCTAAACAATATCTCAAAAATATTTTAAACTTACGAAAACTCCCAATTACATAATACGACAATCACTACTTTAATAAATCGAACATGCATATTAAAACGAACGCAATTAATTGCGCAACGAGCTCTGATACCACTGTTGGGTTTCGGGCACGCATACGCAGCGGAAAACAAAAATTTATGCGATTTAAACGACTTTAAAAACACATAAGAACATGCCCGATAAATTAAATTCAATTAATTGCGTACCTTTGCGCTTCCAGCGAAAATAAAACAACATACATGCTAATAAACTTAACCGTACTTAAATCAATTAACATGCTCGCAATTTAAACCAAATAACATGCTTGCAATGATTTAAAAACCGATTACACATAATCACATAAAATCATACAAACACAAGCATGAAATCATAGTTTAAACTAAACCCTAAACGAAACTAGGGTTTCGTATATTTACCTCTTGACGCGTGAGGTAGGAGCGATTAGCACTTCGTGATTACTACGGAAACCAATCCGTAGAATCGGGGCAGCAGCGGTGCAACGGCAGCAGCGGCGCGTGAGGTCACGGCGGCGCGTGTAGTGTACGCGCGGCTTCGGGACGGCGCGTGGGGCAGCGTGCGGCTTCGGCTCGTGCGTTGCTCCTCGATTTTTCGATCTACAGTCTTCCTCCTCTCGGATTTCACCTCGTATACTTCGATCTACTAAATCGTGGCACTAGACACGAAGTAGTTAGAATAAAACGGAAGAAAAAGAAAGGAGAAAGAATACCGAACAAGGAACGGCCGACGAACGGCCGGTTCCGGCGACGGAGCGGCGACGGTGGTGCGGTGGTGGCCGCGCGGGAGAGAGGGCGAGAGAGAGAGGGTCGGCCGCTTTAGGGTTAGGGTTTCATGTATTTGTGTAAGGGCTATAAGTCATGTATTTATAGTCCCTTGCATAAAACCCTAGCGGGCTTAAGTTGGACTGGGCCCAACAGCTTAAGCTCGTTAGTTCCTTTACTTGCTCGTATCTCTCAATTCAATGACCGAAAAATTGCAACGATTACATTTTCGGAATCATTATAACTTCCTCGTCATTACGAGTGCCATCTCTTGTTTTCCAACTTTCCAAAAGTGGAAACCCTAGTTCAGTGGACTTTCTAAATTTGGAAACTTCTCGATTTAGAAAGTTCACTAACATGTTCGCCTATTCTTTTCCTTTTCTTATTCTCATTCGTAATTCCAAATTACGAATGTTGGATTCAATCATATTGACTTCCAATCATGCAAAGATAAACTATTTTATCTCTGACCGTTTATTCAAAGATCTCATGTGCACGAGCAGTGTGACCCTCGATGGTTCAGGTGTAAGCTAGCCGTGGGCCCACAACCCTTTGTGGTCAAAACTCGTCCCCTTCGAGTTACGATTAAGATGAAGCTCGTTTCACCTTAATCACCCAACGAATCAAGATTGGCGTCTAGCAACTACGCGTCATGATTCCCTAGATACAAATGAAGTGCCTGCAAGAACCTTCAGATATAGTTAACGTACAGTACGGTCCCTTCGATTCATATGTCCCGATCGAACTAGAGGCATTGGTTCATCGAGACCTCTTTATATGTTCGATGACGGTGCGATCGTTCTAAGTGTTGTAATCCTTACGTGCATGACTTAGAGAATCGAATTCTCTAATCATCACTTAGTCAGCTCTGGCCAGAGACTTAGAATGATTACAAACTTTCAGAACACACACGACATCCAAGACTATTCTAGCGATCGAATCCCCGACTACAATGCACAGACCTCCTACTAGATTTCGGACTGCACGAACACTGGCCCTTGGGACGGTCCTCGGTGGAACTCAGAGACAGGTCACGATACAGCTGGTCCTCTAGTGAAGTCACGGTGATGTCTAGGTCATAAGGACTAATGGTGTACAACTATACCATAGATATCTCTACTCGATTATTGGGAACCACTTAGAGATTTCTAGGGTGAGGGAGTTCAGTGAACTCGTCAACTTACGAGCACCCACTTATGCATGCCGATATCACAATACCGTTTACTGATGAGATGCAGTACACATACACTAAGTGCTAGTCTTAATGGGAAAGGCCGATATCCTCATTAGTGGCGTAACCCTTCGACTAGGAACACGTTTAAGTTATAATACTTAAGTAAATATCTCACGATCCTAACGATCAATTACTAGTACTTGTAATAACTGTAAGGACTATATCTATGCTTGTGACAAAGGGACAAAGATATAGAATGCCAATGTGTTTTATCATTAATACGAATAAAGGTTTGTTTATTACAATAATAAATATGAAAGACCACAGCCACAAGTTGGCTTGTTGGTCACCTACTCTAACAATTGGCTAACTGCCATGAAATCCGAAATGGACTCCATGTACTCCAACAAGGTATGGACCTTGGTAGATCCACCCAAAGGAATTGTTCCTATAGGCTGCAAATGGATCTATAAGAAGAAAATTGGAGTTGATGGAAAGGTATCGACCTATAAAGCTAGATTGGTAGCAAAAGGATACACTCAAAGGCAAGGTGTTGACTATGAGGAAACCTTTTCGCCAGTCGCGATGCTGAAGTCCATTAGGATTTTGCTGGCCATAGCTGCGTGGTACGACTACGAGATATGGCAAATGGATGTGAAGACCGCCTTCCTTAATGGAGATATTGAGGAAGAAATTTACATGGCGCAGCCGGAAGGCTTCATATCTTCTGGAAGTGAGCAAAAGGTTTGCAAGCTCCAGCGATCCATTTATGGATTGAAGCAAGCATCCCGTAGTTGGAACATTAGGTTCGACTCAACTATCAAAGAGTTTGATTTTGAGAAGAATCCGGAGGAACCTTGTGTATACAAGAAGGTTAGTGGGAGGGCAGTGATATTTTTAGTGCTTTACGTTGATGACATTCTACTCATTGGGAATGACGTAGGAATGCTGCAACAAACGAAAGCATGGTTGTCCATACGTTTCTCAATGAAGGATTTGGGAGAAGCATCTTATGTATTAGGAATACGCATCTATAGAGATAGAGCGAGAAAGATGCTTGGTTTATCCCAAAGCCTGTACATAGACACCGTTATGAAACGGTTTAGCATGGAAGAATCCAAGAAGGGATTCTTGCCAATGTCCCATGGGGTTCGTCTCTCGAAATCTATGTGCCCGCAAACACCTAGTGAAATCGAGGAGATGAAAAGGACGCCTTATGCTTCTGCCATAGGAAGCATAATGTATGGCATGCTATGTACGAGACCCGATATTGCGTATGCTGTGAGTGTCACAAGCAGATATCAGTCTAACCCCGGCCCGGCTCACTGGAAAGCCGTGAAAGATATCCTCAAGTACTTACGAACGACTAAGGATATATTTTTGGTCTATGGGGGTGCCTAGTTGAAATTAGAGGGTTTCACTGACTCTAGTTTTCAATCGGATGTGGACGACTCAAAGTCGAATTCTGGATTTATATTCACGCTTAATGGTGGTGCCGTGTGTTGGAAGAGTTCCAAGCAAAGCACGACGGCCGATTCCACTACCGAAGCAGAATACATTGCAGCATCCGAAGCTGCAAAAGAAGGGACTTGGATAAGGAAATTCATCCAAGAGTTGGGTGTCATTCCTGATGCTAGTGATCCAGTACCGTTGTACTGTGATAACACCGGAGCCGTGGCGCAAGCTAAGGAGCCACGATCTCATCAGAAGTCGAAGCATATTCTGAGGAAGTATCACGTGATCCGAGAGATCATTGATAGAGGTGAAGTTAAGGTTGAACGAGTCACCTCAGAAGAGAACGTTGCAGACCCCTTCACGAAGCCTTTACCAAGATCGGTCCATGAGAAACATCGAGAGTCGATGGGATTGCGGTTTATGGGTAGTTGGCTTTAGGTCAAGTGGGAGATTGTTAGAGTAGGTGACCAACAAGCCAACCTGTGGCTGTGGTCTTTCGTATTTATTATTGTAATAAACGAACCTTTATTCGTATTAATGATAAAATACATTGGCATTCTATATCTTTGTCCCTTTGTCACAAGCATAGATATAGTCCTTACAGTTATTACAAGTACTAGTAATTGATCGTTAGGATCGTGAGATATTTACTTAAGTATTATAACTGTTAAACGTGTTCCTAGTCGAAGGGTTACGCCACTAATGAGGATATCGGCCTTTCCCATTAAGACTAGCACTTAGTGTATGTGTACTGCATCTCATCAGTAACCGGTATTGTGATATCGGCATGCATAAGTGGGTGCTCGTAAGTTGACGAGTTCACTGAACTCCCTCACCCTAGAAATCTCTAAGTGGTTCCCAATAATCGAGTAGAGATTGTTAGAGTAGGTGACCAACAAGCCAACTTGTGGCTGTGGTCTTTCGTATTTATTATTGTAATAAACGAACCTTTATTCGTATTAATGATAAAACACATTGGCATTCTATATCTTTGTCCCTTTGTCACAAGCATAGATATAGTCCTTACAGTTATTACAAGTACTAGTAAATGATCGTTAGGATCGTGAGATATTTACTCAAGTATTATAACTGTTAAACGTGTTCCTAGTCGAAGGGTTACGCCACTAATGAGGATATCGGCCTTTCCCATTAAGACTAGCACTTAGTGTATGTGTACTGCATCTCATCAGTAAACGGTATTGTGATATCGGCATGCATAAGTGGGTGCTCGTAAGTTGACGAGTTCACTGAACTCCCTCACCCTAGAAATCTCTAAGTGGTTCCCAATAATCGAGTAGAGATATCTATGGTATAGTTGTACACCATTAGTCCTTATGACCTAGACATCACCGTGACTTCACTAGAGGACCAGCTGTATCGTGACCTGTCCCTGAGTTCCACCGAGGACCATCCCAAGGGCCAGTGTTCGTGCAGTCCGAAATCTAGTGGGAGGTCTGTGCATTGTAGTCGGGGATTCGATCGCTAGAATAGTCTTGGATGTCCTGTGTGTTCTGAAAGTTTGTATTCATTCTAAGTCTCTGGCCAGAGCTGACTAAGTGATGATTAGAGAATTCGATTCTTTAAGTCATGCACGTAAGGATTACAACACTTAGAACGATCGCACCGTTATTGAACATATAAAGAGGTCTCGATGAACCAATGCCTCTAGTTCAATCGGGACATATGAATCGAAGGGACCGTACTGTACGTTAACTATATCTGAAGGTTCTTGCAGGCACTTCATTTGTATCTAGGGAATCATGACGCGTAGTTGCTAGACGCCAATCTTGATTCGTTGGGTGATTAAGGTGAAACGAGCTTCATCTTAATTGTAACTCGAAGGGGACGAGTTTTGACCACAAAGAGTTGTGGGCCCACGGCTAGCTTACACCTGAACCATCGAGGGTCACACTGCTCGTGCACATGAGATCTTTGAATAAACGGTCAGAGATAAAATAGTTTATCTTTGCATAATTGGAAGTCAATATGATTGAATCCAACATTCGTAATTTGGAATTATGAATGAGAATAAGAAAAGGAAAAGAATAAGCGAACATGTTAGTGAACTTTCTAAATCAGGAAGTTTCCAAATTTAGAAAGTCCACTGAACTAGGGTTTCCACTTTTGGAAAGTTGGAAAATAAGAGATGGCACTCGTAATGACGAGAAAATTATAATGACTCGGAAATTGTAATCGTTACAATTTTTCGATCATTGAATTGAGAGATACGAGCGATTAAAGAAACTAACGAGCTTAAGCTGTTGGGCCCAGTCCAACTTAAGCCCGCTAGGGTTTCATGCTAGGGACTATAAATACATGATTTATAACCCTAGCACACACACAACAAAAACCCTAACCCTAATCGGCCACCCTCTCTCTCTCGCCCTCTCTTCCGCGCGGCCACCACCGCGCCACCACCGCCGCTCCGTCGCCGGAAACGGCCGTTCCTCGGCCGGCTTTTGTTCGGTATTCTTTCTCCTTTATTTTCTTTCCGTTTTATTCTAACTACTTCGTGTCTAGTGCCACGATTTAGTAGATCGAAGTATACGAGGTGAAATCCGAGAGGAGGAAGACCGTAGATCGAAGAATCGAGGAGCAACGCACGAGCCGAAGCCGCACGCTGCCCCACGCGCCGCCTCGCACAACCGCGCGTGCTGTACACGCGCCGCCGTGAGCTGCCACACCGCCGCTGCTGCTGCTCCATTGCTGCCCCGATTCTACGGATTGGTTTCCGTAGTAATCACGACGAATCGTTCGCTCCTACCTCACGCGTCAAGAGGTAAATACTCGAAACCCTAGTTTCGTTTTAGGGTTTAATTTAAACTATGATTTCATGCTTGTGTTTGTATGATTTTATGTGATTATGTGTAATCGATTAAATCGTTGCGAGCATGTTATTTGGTTTAAATTGCGAGCATGTTAATTGATTTAAATTCGGTTAAATTTATTAGCATGTATGTTGTTTTTAATTTCGCTGGAAGCGCAAAGGTACGCAATTAATTGATTTAATTTGTCGGGCATGTACTTGTGTGCTTTAAAGTGGTTTAAATCACGTAAAATTTTTGTTTTCCGCTGCGTATGCGTGCCCGAAACCCAACAGTGGTATCAGAGCTCGTTGCGCAATTAATTGCGTTCGTTTTAATATGCATGTTCGATTTATTAAAGTAGCGATTGTCGTATTATGTAATTGGGAGTTTTCGTAAGTTTAAAATATTTTTGAAATATTGTTTAGAATTTTTCCAGCTTTAAAATTGTTTAAAATTGGAAAATCGGATCTGAAATTGTTTTTAAAATGTCGGTTTTTTAAATGTTCGGATCGAACCGGCCGAACCGGCCGGTTCGATGGTTGTGTGCGGTTTAGTTGACCGAATCCAAGTGGATTCGGGTCGGTCAGACCGGTTCTCGGTCCGACTGACCCGGCCCACTGATTTGGGTCAGCTGGACCGGACAGAACCGGCCCGATTCGGTCCGAACCGGTCAGACCGGTTGGGCCGAACCGGACCACTGAAAAATAAAAATAAAAAAAAAAAAAAAAAAAAAAAAAAAAAAAAAAAAAAAAAAAAAAAAAAAATTTTTATTTCAGATTTCTAAAATTAAACTTAAAACAAATTGATTTTAATTTTTGGAAAATTATTTTCAATTAATCCCAATTAGATAATTGGATCGACAATCATCTATTTTAGTAAATAGGTGTTAGATTAATTAATTAATTTAAATTGTTAAATTGATTTCAATTAATAGAACACATATATAATATTGATTATAAGTTCAACTTAATTAGTAGTACCTCAACATTATTTGAATGACTTATGCTAGTTGAGGTTCTATAATTATTTTGAAAACTCGATAATTAATTAATGTAATTAATTATGAAATTAGGCCGTATGTTCCTCTTAGGACAATATGCGTTTTCCATATACCTTTAGAGAACATAGATGTAGGAATCACATAGACCAATCCAAAACCTTCTGATGAGATAAAACACTTAATCAAAACCCCTCATTCTTTTAATTAAGAATCATTTCAAGCTATAAAGAAAAACCCAATCTGTTGAGTTATTTCTTTCCTTCTGCCAACGGTTGGATTATGTGTAGCCCTTTACTATAGTGCAGTAAGCCGTGTTAGCGGGGAGTGCTATGGTAGAGTAAGCTGTAATTCAATTGACATAATGATGAAGGTAGCCATAGAAAAGGGTTATGTTGAATTAACGTGGTCGGCTAGATTAACTAGGGACTGCATTAGTTTGGCATAATCGAGTTCTATGAGCATCTTTGATTGGTAGGTTAGACTTGACACACGACGATTTTGATATTCGCGAGATTAACTTAGGTCATTATCAAGTGTGAGGAAAATTAATTTAGGGTCATATTGTGGATATGATTGATTGTGATCTACCTTTGGGCAAATATAATCGGGCTAGATTAACTACGGGTTATATTTGTCTATTGGACCTAAAGCCCATTAAGAAAAATCAGTTTTCTCGTTTGTCTACTAGAGGGAAGTGGAACTCGATAAAATTAGTGGGAGAACAATTAAATAACATAAGTCCAAACATTTAATTGTAACAATCATTTAACGCGAATCTCTAATAATCCTCTTCTCTATATGTCTCAGATAATTATGTCTAAGAATCCCATAATGTCAATCCTCGACAATAAACTCAATGGCCCTAATTACCTAGATTGGTTGCGTAGTCTTAAGCTTGTGCTAACTGTTGAGGGGCGTCTCTACGTTTTGAACGAGAGGCTTCCCGCCACTATACCTGCCACAGCGACTGATGCTGAAAAGGAAACTTATGAAGTTTGGAAGAAAGATGACACTCATGCTAGGTGCTATATGATAGCCGCCATGGAGCCCGCGCTTGCGAGGAAATATGAGTCTCACTTGCATGCTTTCGATATAAAGGCTCATCTCGATAGCATGTATAGTGAGAATATTAGGGCATCGAGGTACGCTGCTACAAAGGAGTTGATCACAGCGAGATTGCGCGAAGGGGTTTCGGTCCACGAGCACTGTCTCAAAATGATCACTCTCCTTGAAAAGCTAGTGAATCTCGATGTCACCCTCCCGGCCGAGCTCTCGTTGGATTTGATCCTGTTGTCTCTTCCTAGTTCCTATGAATCGTTCATAGTGAACTTCAACATGAACAAACTAGATCCTCCCTTGGATGAGTTAATGAACATGTTGGTCAGCTTCGAGTCCACCATTAAGAAAGAGAAGTCTGTTCTCATTGCTGCTCCTTCTGGAAAGAAGAGTTCTTTCCAAAAGAAGAGAAAGGAAAGAGTTTCCTTCCCAAACAGCAAGTTCGAAGTGGGTGAAGGCAGTGGGGGCCCCAAAGAAAAGGTTAGCAAACAAGTTGATGATGCTTGCCATCACTGTGGAAAGAAAGGACATTGGCGCCGCAACTGCAAGGCTTACCTAAAGCAGAAAGGTTCTGAAAAGGGTACGTATTTCATTGACGTAAATTTGTCTGTCAACTCTTCTTCTTGGGTATTGGATACGGGCTGTGGCTCACATTTGTGCAATGATTTGCAGCTAATGACAAGAAGTCGAAGACTTAGAGCGGGTGAGACCTACCTAAGGATGGGGAATGGAGCAAGAGTTGCTGCTGAAGCCATTGGGACTATTTACTTAAATGTTTTGGATTCTAGTTTTCCTATTGTTTTGAACGATTGTTTATTTGTTCCGTCGCTCATTAGAAACCTTATTTCTATTCCTGTATTAGATATTGAAGGTTTTACTTTTGTTTTTGGAAATTCGATTTGCATTATACAAAAGAATGAGAATTTAATTTGCAAAGGACGGCTATTAAACAACTTATATGAACTAAATCCAAGTGAAATACCTATTAACGTTATATCAGCAAAACGTAAGGAGATAGATCAAAACCCCGCACAACTTTGGCACGCTAGATTAGGTCATGTCTCTTTAAGAAGGATGAACGATTTTGTTAGTGAAGGATTGTTCTCTTTGGAGGACGTGAAATCACTACAAACTTGTGAATCTTGCCTTAAAGGGAAAATGACCAAGTCACCCTACAAAGGGGTAATGGAACGAGCCGAAGGTCTTTTGGATTTGATCCATACAGACGTATGTGGTCCACTAAGTGTTAGTGCGAAGGGTGGATATAACTACTTCGCTACCTTTACCGATGATTATTCTAGGTATGGGTATGTATACTTGATGAAGTACAAGTCTGAAACATTTGAAAGGTTCAAAGATTTTAGACACGAAGTGGAAAAGCAACTCGGACGAAGTATTAAGAAGCTGCGATCCGATCGTGGTGGGGAATACTTGAGCATCGAGTTCATTGACTATCTAAAAGAAAATGGGATACAGTCCCAATGGACTCCACCGGGAACTCCTCAACTTAATGGAGTGTCCGAACGTCGGAATCGAACTTTATTAGATATGGTTCGATCAATGATGGGGTTCACAAACTTACCGGCATACTTGTGGGGTCATGCACTCCGTACTGCCGCGTATTTGCTGAATAGAGTTAACACCAAAGCAGTTAAATCCACACCTTATGAACTTTGGCATTCCCGGAAACCCAATTACAAACATATTAGGATATGGGGTTGTCCCGCTTATGTGAAGCGATTAGTGGGAGATAAGTTGGATAGTAAATCCGACTTGTGCTATTTTGTGGGGTATCCCGAAGACTCAATGGGATACGAGTTCTACTATGTCAAAGAAGCAAAGACGTTTGTTTCGAGAAATGCCACCTTTTTGGAAAGGGAGTTTCTATCCGATAGAAAGGGCAGCATGATAGAACTTGAAATAGTTCAAGAACCACAAAGTGAAGTTCAAACACAAGATCAAGCAATCGAACCAATACAACAAACCACTAATATACCTCCTGAACCTACGGTACGTAGATCCGAAAGAGTTCGGAAAATGCCGGATAGGTTATTCCTCCTCGAAAATGATGAAGATCATGTTGATCTTGGACGAGATCCAAGAACATACAATGAGGCCGTATCGGATGCGGACATGGGACATTGGCTAACTGCCATGAAATCCGAAATGGACTCCATGTACTCCAACAAGGTATGGACCTTGGTAGATCCACCCAAAGGAATGGTTCCTATAGGCTGCAAGTGGATCTATAAGAAGAAAATTGGAGTAGATGGAAAGGTGTCGACCTATAAAGCTAGATTGGTAGCAAAAGGATACACTCAAAGGCAAGGTGTTGACTATGAGGAAACCTTTTCGCCAGTCGCGATGCTGAAGTCCATTAGGATCTTGCTAGCCATAGCTGCGTGGTACGACTACGAGATATGGCAAATGGATGTGAAGACCGCCTTCCTTAATGGAGACATTGAGGAAGAGATTTACATGGCGCAGCCGGAAGGCTTCATATCTTCTGGAAGTGAGCAAAAGGTTTGCAAGCTCCAGCGATCCATTTATGGATTGAAGCAAGCATCCCGTAGTTGGAACATTAGGTTCGACTCAACTATCAAAGAGTTTGATTTTGAGAAGAATCCGGAGGAACCTTGTGTTTACAAGAAGGTTAGTGGGAGGGCAGTAATATTTCTAGTGCTTTACGTTGATGACATTCTACTCATTGGGAATGACGTAGGAATGTTACAGCAAACGAAAGCATGGTTGTCCACACGTTTCTCAATGAAGGATTTGGGAGAAGCATCTTACGTATTGGGAATACGCATCTATAGAGATAGAGCAAGAAAGATGCTTGGCTTGTCCCAAAGCCTGTACATAGACACCGTTATGAAACGTTTTAGCATGGAAGAATCCAAGAAGGGATTCTTGCCAATGTCCCATGGGGTTCGTCTCTCGAAATCTATGTGTCCCCAAACACCTAGTGAAATCGAGGAGATGAAAAGGACGCCCTATGCTTCTGCCATAGGAAGCATAATGTATGGCATGCTATGTACTAGACCCGATATTGCGTATGCTGTGAGTGTCACAAGCAGATATCAGTCTAACCCCGGCCCGGCTCACTGGAAAGCCGTGAAAGATATCCTCAAGTACTTGCGAAGAACTAAGGATATATTTTTGGTCTATGGGGGTGCCGAGTTGAAATTAGAGGGTTTCACTGACTCTAGTTTTCAATCGGATGTGGACGACTCGAAGTCGAATTCTGGATTCATATTCACGCTTAATGGTGGTGCCGTGTGTTGGAAGAGTTCCAAGCAAAGCACGACGGCCGATTCCACTACCGAAGCGGAATACATTGCAGCGTCCGAAGCTGCAAAAGAAGGGACTTGGATAAGGAAATTCATCCAAGAGTTGGGTGTCATTCCTGATGCTAGTGATCCAGTACCGTTGTACTGTGATAACACCGGAGCCGTGGCACAAGCTAAGGAGCCGCGATCTCATCAGAAGTCGAAGCATATTCTGAGGAAGTATCACGTGATCCGAGAGATCATTGATAGAGGTGAAGTTAAGGTAGAACGAGTCACCTCGGAAGAGAACGTTGCAGACCCCTTCACGAAGCCTTTACCAAGATCGGTCCATGAGAAACATCGAGAGTCGATGGGATTGCGGTTTATGGGTAGTTGGCTTTAGGTCAAGTGGGAGATTGTTAGAGTAGGTGACCAACAAGCCAACTTGTGGCTGTGGTCTTTCGTATTTATTATTGTAATAAACGAACCTTTATTCGTATTAATGATAAAACACATTGGCATTCTATATCTTTGTCCCTTTGTCACAAGCATAGATATAGTCCTTACAGTTATTACAAGTACTAGTAAATGATCGTTAGGATCGTGAGATATTTACTCAAGTATTATAACTGTTAAACGTGTTCCTAGTCGAAGGGTTACGCCACTAATGAGGATATCGGCCTTTCCCATTAAGACTAGCACTTAGTGTATGTGTACTGCATCTCATCTGTAAACGGTATTGTGATATCGGCATGCATAAGTGGGTGCTCGTAAGTTGACGAGTTCACTGAACTCCCTCACCCTAGAAATCTCTAAGTGGTTCCCAATAATCGAGTAGAGATATCTATGGTATAGTTGTACACCATTAGTCCTTATGACCTAGACATCACCGTGACTTCACTAGAGGACCAGCTGTATCGTGACCTGTCCCTGAGTTCCACCGAGGACCATCCCAAGGGCCAGTGTTCGTGCAGTCCGAAATCTAGTGGGAGGTCTGTGCATTGTAGTCGGGGATTCGATCGCTAGAATAGTCTTGGATGTCCTGTGTGTTCTGAAAGTTTGTATTCATTCTAAGTCTCTGGCCAGAGCTGACTAAGTGATGATTAGAGAATTCGATTCTTTAAGTCATGCACGTAAGGATTACAACACTTAGAACGATCGCACCGTTATTGAACATATAAAGAGGTCTCGATGAACCAATGCCTCTAGTTCAATCGGGACATATGAATCGAAGGGACCGTACTGTACGTTAACTATATCTGAAGGTTCTTGCAGGCACTTCATTTGTATCTAGGGAATCATGACGCGTAGTTGCTAGACGCCAATCTTGATTCGTTGGGTGATTAAGGTGAAACGAGCTTCATCTTAATTGTAACTCGAAGGGGACGAGTTTTGACCACAAAGAGTTGTGGGCCCACGGCTAGCTTACACCTGAACCATCGAGGGTCACACTGCTCGTGCACATGAGATCTTTGAATAAACGGTCAGAGATAAAATAGTTTATCTTTGCATAATTGGAAGTCAATATGATTGAATCCAACATTCGTAATTTGGAATTATGAATGAGAATAAGAAAAGGAAAAGAATAAGCGAACATGTTAGTGAACTTTCTAAATCAGGAAGTTTCCAAATTTAGAAAGTCCACTGAACTAGGGTTTCCACTTTTGGAAAGTTGGAAAATAAGAGATGGCACTCGTAATGACGAGAAAATTATAATGACTCGGAAATTGTAATCGTTACAATTTTTCGATCATTGAATTGAGAGATACGAGCGATTAAAGAAACTAACGAGCTTAAGCTGTTGGGCCCAGTCCAACTTAAGCCCGCTAGGGTTTCATGCTAGGGACTATAAATACATGATTTATAACCCTAGCACACACACAACAAAAACCCTAACCCTAATCGGCCACCCTCTCTCTCTCGCCCTCTCTTCCGCGCGGCCACCACCGCGCCACCACCGCCGCTCCGTCGCCGGAAACGGCCGTTCCTCGGCCGGCTTTTGTTCGGTATTCTTTCTCCTTTATTTTCTTTCCGTTTTATTCTAACTACTTCGTGTCTAGTGCCACGATTTAGTAGATCGAAGTATACGAGGTGAAATCCGAGAGGAGGAAGACCGTAGATCGAAGAATCGAGGAGCAACGCACGAGCCGAAGCCGCACGCTGCCCCACGCGCCGCCTCGCACAACCGCGCGTGCTGTACACGCGCCGCCGTGAGCTGCCACACCGCCGCTGCTGCTGCTCCATTGCTGCCCCGATTCTACGGATTGGTTTCCGTAGTAATCACGACGAATCGTTCGCTCCTACCTCACGCGTCAAGAGGTAAATACTCGAAACCCTAGTTTCGTTTTAGGGTTTAATTTAAACTATGATTTCATGCTTGTGTTTGTATGATTTTATGTGATTATGTGTAATCGATTAAATCGTTGCGAGCATGTTATTTGGTTTAAATTGCGAGCATGTTAATTGATTTAAATTCGGTTAAATTTATTAGCATGTATGTTGTTTTTAATTTCGCTGGAAGCGCAAAGGTACGCAATTAATTGATTTAATTTGTCGGGCATGTACTTGTGTGCTTTAAAGTGGTTTAAATCACGTAAAATTTTTGTTTTCCGCTGCGTATGCGTGCCCGAAACCCAACAGAGATATCTATGGTATAGTTGTACACCATTAGTCCTTATGACCTAGACATCACCGTGACTTCACTAGAGGACCAGCTGTATCGTGACCTGTCTCTGAGTTCCACCGAGGACCATCCCAAGGGCCAGTGTTCGTGCAGTCCGAAATCTAGTGGGAGGTCTGTGCATTGTAGTCGGGGATTCGATCGCTAGAATAGTCTTGGATGTCCTGTGTGTTCTGATAGTTTGTAATCATTCTAAGTCTCTGGCCAGAGCTGACTAAGTGATGATTAGAGAACTCGATTCTCTAAGTCATGCACGTGACGATTACAATACTTAGAACGATCGCACCGTCATTGAACATATAAAGAGATCTCGATGAATGAGAATAAGAAAAGGAAAACAATAGGCGAAAGTTGTAGTGAACTTTCTAAATCGGGAAGTTTCCAAATTTAGAAAGTGCACTGAACTAGGGTTTCCACTTTTGGAAAGTTGGGAAATGAAAGGTGGCACTCGTAATGACGAGGACATTATAATGAATCCGAATATGTAATTGTTACGATTTTCCGATCATTGAATTGAGAGAGACGAGCAAGTGAAGGAACTAACGAGCTTAAGCTGTTGGGCCCGGTCCAACTTAAGCCCGTTAGGGTTTTATGCAAGGGACTATAAATACATGATTTATAGGCCTTGCACAAACACACAACTCAACCCTAACCCTAGCCGCTACACTCTCTCTCTCTCGGCCTCTCTCCCAGCGGTCACCGCCGCGCCGCCGTTGCTCCGCCGTGACCGGAATCGGCCATCAATTGGCCGATCCTTTTCGGTACTCTTTTCTTCTTTCTTTTTCTTCCGTTAATTCTAACTACTTCGTGTCTAGTGCCACGTTTTAGTAGATCGAAGTATACGAGGTGAAATCCAAGAGGAGGAAGACTGAAGAATCGAAGAACAGCCATCAAGCCGACGACGCACGCGACCCACGCGCCGCCCCGAAGTCCGCGCGTGAGATACACGCGCCGCCGTGCTGATCTGCCGCTGCTGCCGCTGCATTGCTGCTGCCCCGATTGTACGGATTGGTTTCCGTAGCAATCTCGACTTGCTAAACGCTCCTACCTCACGCTTCAAGAGGTAAATACACGAAACCGTAGTTTCGGTTCGTTTAGGTTTAAACTATGAATTCATGTTTGCTATCATGTGATTTTATGTGATTATGTGTAATCGTTTTAATCGTTGCAAGCATGTTATTTGGTTTAAACGCGAGCAAGTTAATTGATTTAAAATTCGGTTAAATTATTTAACATGTATGTTGTTTTAATTTCGCTGGAAGCGCAAAGGTACGCAATTAATTGATTTAATTTATCGGGCGTGTGCTTATGTGCTTTAAAGTCGTTTAAATCGCATAAAAATTTTTGTTTTCCGCTGCGTACACGTGCCCGAAACCCAACAGTGGTATCAGAGCTCGTTGCGCAATTAATTGCGTTCGTTTTAATATGCTATGATTTTATGCATGTTCGATTTATTAAAGTAGTGATTGTTGTATTATGTAATTGGGAGTTTTCGTAAGTTTAAAATATTTTTGAAATATTGTTTAGAATTTTTCCAGCTTTAAAATTGTTTAAAATTGGAAAATCGGATCTGAAATTGTTTTTAAAACGTCGGTTTTTAAATGTTCGGATCGAACCGGTCGGACCGGCCGGTTCGATGGTTGTGCACGATCCAATCGACCGAATTCAAGTGGATTCGGGTCGGTCAGACCGGTTCTCGGTCCGACTGACCCGGCCCACTGATTTGGGTCAATTGGACCGGGCATAACCGGACCGCTTCGGTCCGAACCGGTCAGACCGGTCGGCCGAACCGGTTCACTGAAAATAAAATAAAAAAAAAAAATTTATTTCAGATTTCTAAAATTAAACTTAAAACAAATTGATTTTAATTTTTGGAAAATTATTTTCAATTAATCCCAATTAGATAATTGGATCGACAATCATCTATTTTAGTAAATAGGTGTTAGATTAATTAATTAATTTAAATTGTTAAATTGATTTCAATTAATAGAACACATTCATAATTTTGATTATGCTTCAACTTAATTAGTAGTACCTCAACATTATTTGAATGATTTATGCTAGTTGAGGTTCTATAATTATTTTGAAAATCCGATAATTAATTAATGTAATTAATTATGAAGTTAGGTCGTATGTTCCTCTTAGGACAATATGCGCTTCCATATACCTTTAGAGAACATAGATGTAGGAATCACATAGACCAATCCTAAACCTTCTGATGAGATAAATTTTTTTAATAAAAATCCCTCATTCTTAATTCAATTAAGAATCATTTCAAGCTATAAAGAAAAACCCAATCTGTTGAGTTATTTCTTTCCTTCTGCCAACGGTTGGATTATGTGTAGCCCTTTACTATAGTGCAGTAAGCCGTGTTAGCGGGGAGTGCTATGGTAGAGTAAGCTGTAATTCAATTGACATAACGATGAAGGTAGCCATAGAAAAGTGTTATGTTGAATTAACGTGGTTGGCTAGATTAACTAGGTACTGCATTAGTTTGGCATAATCGAGTTATGTGAGCATCTTTGATTGGTAGGTTAGACTTGACACACGACGATTTTGATATTCGCGAGATTAACTTAGGTCATTATCAAGTGTGAGGAAAATTTAATTTAGGGTCATATTGTGGATATGATTGATTGTGATCTACCTTTGGGCAAATATAATCGGGCTAGATTAACTACGGGTTATATTTGTCTATTGGACCTAAAGCGCATTAAGAAAAATCAGTTTTCTCGTTTGTCTACTAGAGGGAAGTGGAACTCGATAAAATTAGTGGGAGAACAATTAAATAACATAAGTCCAAACATTTAATTGTAACAATCATTTAACGCGAATCTCTAATAATCCTCTTCTCTATATGTCTCAGATAATTATGTCTAAGAATCCCATAATGTCAATCCTCGACAATAAACTCAATGGCCCTAATTACCTAGATTGGTTGCGTAGTCTTAAGCTTGTGCTAACTGTTGAGGGGCGTCTCTATGTTTTGAACGAGAGGCTTCCCGCCACTATACCTGCCACAGCGACTGATGCTGAAAAGGAAACTTATGAAGTTTTGAAGAAAGATGACACTCATGCTAGGTGCTATATGATAGCCGCCATGGAGCCCGCGCTTGCGAGGAAATATGAGTCTCACTTGCATGCTTTCGATATAAAGGCTCATCTCGATAGCATGTATAGTGAGAATATTAGGGCATCGAGGTACGCTGCTACAAAGGAGTTGATCACAGCGAGACTGCGCGAAGGGACTTCGGTCCACGAGCACTGTCTCAAGGAATTGTGTGGATATGTATTACAACACTCGCCCTTAGACTAAGTATTATAATGTCAGCTGTAAATTGGATGAGTAAAATATATATGCCTCGTTAAAAACCTCAAGTCGGAAGGGATAAAACCGATGAAAAGGGAAAAATAGTGCATAACTCAAATCCAAGCTACGTGCATAAGCTGCCTCGTTAAAAACCTTTGTTGGAAAACCCAATGGGATAAAACCAGACAAAAGGGAAAAAGAGTGCAACGCACTATTGCTCCCCCTGAAATGAGCAATATAGGTTCTGAAAAGGGGCGTCAATCTTGCTTCATATTGGCTCTTCTCATTCCAATGGCGTATACCAACTTCCCAAATGGCGAATGACGAGTTTGTCGAACATCGATTTCTCCGTTCTTCTGTATCTTATGTGTGTGGGAGAACTTTGGTGATGACGAGATTGGTCCTATCACCTTTTATGTATCCACTCTTTGTATATCTGACTCTTCCCTACACTATATAATTAACATTATCATGGAAGTGAACATGTCTGTTAAATCACCAAGATATACCTGCAACATTACAAAAAAATGTTCACTATTATAATCATCGTAGACAATCTATTGATAAATTGAGAATGTAAAAATATTATTGATGATTATCTCATTTATATCACATATTCCATTGAAATAACTTATGGGATTCTCGGTATTCCCGAGATTTGATATCGACTTTTCGATATCAGGCTCAACAGATTCATCTGGAGCATTCTCACTAGGAACCACATGGTTCGAGGGTTCATCGATTTACATTCGCAGCTGGAATATAAGACTTCGTGAGTTTACTGGCACCATTAACTGCATGAGTAAATCTATTAGAAATATTTTATAAATGAATGCTTCTATGGATCTCATCTTCACATTCAGAGGTACGTGGGTCGAGATGAGATAAATGTTGCTCACACCATGTGAGATTCTCCATTGGTTTTTGTTTATCTTTATCACGGATATTCTGAATATCCTTACCAATCGGTATAAATAATGTCTCATCAAAGTGATAATCCGCAAATCTAGCGGTAAATAAATCACCCGTCATTGGTTCCAATAACCTAATAATTGACGGTGAATCAAACCCAACGTATATATGCAAATTCGGCGTTGGGGACCCATTTTAATCCTCTGAGGAGGAGGAATTGGCACTTGCATAGCGCAACCAAATGTGCGAAGGTGCGAAATATTGGGCTCAAAGTCCAAGTGCATTGGGGAATGCATATGATAAGCAGTGGGGCGTACTTTAATCAGTGCTGATGTATGCAATACTGCATCGCCCCATGCTGCACTAGTGAGGTTAGATCTCACCAGCAAAGTACGAGCAATTATTTGGATGCGTTAAATCAAAGATTATGCCAGTCCATTTTGAGTGTGAACGTATGCTACTGGGTGCTCGACATTTATTTCCAGAGCTGGACAATAATATGTGCCAGCAAACGCATAAATGCTATATTTCGCGTAGATAAACATACGTAGTAGTATCATTAGGCAACATAATTGTTGCATTCCCGAAGTCATCTATTATTTCTACGGGATTTGATATGATTTTTACATGTGCCTTGCACAATGTCACACTCGAGAAATATATTTAATTATTGAATATTGAGTGTGTAGTTGCGCTATCGAGTAGGCAATAGTCATATTCGTCCATGTTTTTCATGTACGCGTATCACAATCAGCTCGACCTCGGGTATTTATCCTCCAAGGGAGATATGTACATATGGGTTTACCCAAACAACTCGATCTTGGGAATCACAACATCCAAGAGAGGTTAAACATGGATACACACAAAATAACTCAATCTCGGGAATTACATCTTCCGAGAGAGATATATATACACTGGGTACAAGATAACCCAAAACCCTTTAAATTTGGGCTTGTGATTAATAGCCTCTAAGTTGGCTCTTGACGGGTTTTACCTTGTCTAGCGACTCTACGAGCTTCAGGCTCGGAGATATATTCAGATATTTGGCCTTCAAATCGGCTTTTGACGGATATTAACACGTCTTAACTCAACGAGCTTCAGGCTCGGAGATATCTTCAGATATTTGGCCTTTAAATCGACTTTTGACATATATTATCACGTCTTAACTGAACGAGCTTCAGGCTCGGAGATATCTTCAGAGATTTAGCCTTTAAATCGGCTTTTGAGGGATATTATCATGTCTTAACTCAACGAGCTTCAGGCTCGAAGATATTTTCAGATATTTTACCTTTAAATCGGCTTTTGACGGATATTATCATGTCTTAACTCAAAGAGCTTCAGGCTCGGAGATATGTTCAGATATTTGGCCTTTAAATCAGCTTTTGACGGATATTATCACGTCTTAACTCAATGAGCTTCAGGCTCGGAGATATTATTATGATTTAGCCTTTAAATCGGCTTTCTAGTCTCAACGATCTTAGACTCGGAGCTAAATTTCATTTACTTGACGGGAATTCCAACGTCTCGACTCAACGAGTTTATCCACTCGGAGTTATAGTATGACCTCTATACGGTCTCTGTTAAGCTCTACGGGTACTATGCCCGGAGTTAAAACAATAGCCTTTAAATCGGCTTTAAACGGAGATTATTATTTCCCCAACTCCACGAGCTTATGCTCGGAGTTAATCTCATAGTCTCTAAATCGACCTTCAACTGAGATTATTATATCTTTTACTCGACGAGCATCATGCTTGGAGTTAATATCTTGGCATCTAAGTCGGCCCACAGATCTGTTAAAATTAGCACGTGCTTATAGCACTGCTTGGGATCCACAAGCTTGCAAATATAATTTTCAGCAGCAATTCAACAAATAAATAAGCAATAGATTAATATACACGAATCCATCATATCCTTTGAGAAATGATAGCGTATAAAATACCGAAGTATTCGCTCATCATTCTCGTTTGTCTTTACGACAATAGAATCGAGGATGTGGATTTTCGTAAAATAAAATATAAAGAAGAATACAAAAAATAGCAAATCCTTATCGAGCAAAGGCTCATGCTGATAACGTGTTATAGAATAAATAATAAATTCTAGATAAATTGTAATGATATATACATATACGAAGAGATAGCTAAGCTATGAATGTTGTTAAGAGATTGAAATTGAAAATCATAACTACTACATTCATCCTCTCCCATTACCTCTATTTATATTCAAAGAATATGATAGTTTTGTCATGCTAACTAAGATTAGGACAAAAGAGAAAATGACACGTAGTGTTTAATACTTAACCCACAAGGAATTGTGTGGATATGTATTACAACATAACTATATTATTGTTTAACACAGTCATTTTGTTATATGACTATCTACCACAATAATACTAACATAACAAAATCACTATGTTAGATTATAAATTATTGTGTAATTCAATAATATTACTATGTTGACCGGTCAACAAAGACAAAAATAATAAAAAGCCAATAATAATAATATTATGGTTTATGACAGTAATATTAGTAATATTATTGTAAGAACAGTAATACTACTAACCACAAAAAATAGTGGTTTCTAATAGTAGGTTTACCAAAAAATAAAATCAACTACGAATTAACAAAATCAACTATAGACAAACGAAATCAACAATAAAAAATGTCGAAATCAACTTGAAAGTTAGCGAAATAACTACAACATTCAAAAACAACTACAAAAATTATTGAAAACAACTACAAATGTATCTAAATGAACTATAAATGTATCGAAATCAACTTAAAAAAAAACACTCTCACAAGTCCACCACCAACAACAATGCAAAAGATGGAGCAATTATTGGCATAAACTTCACACCTACAAATCAAAAGCAATTACAAAAATCACAAATCAACTGTAAAAAGTAACCAAAAATAAAATACAACGATAACAAAAAATGACTTTAAAACATAACAAAACGACTAAAAAATAACTATGAAAATATTGCAAGTATAACTATGATAACAAAAAACACACCAACGATACAATCAAAAAATCCAATTCAAATTTGAAATATACCCTTACATTCCAAATTTTTGTTTCTTGCTTATTTTCAACCCGTCGATGCAGGCGGAAGCAACACCATCTGGAGGCGAGAAGATCTCGAAATGGTTGTGCAGATCCGCCGCCTCGTCCACATCTCCCATCTCAAAAAGTAAAACAGAGTGCACACCATCTTCTCCACCACCTCGGGGAATTATGCCCGCGAAGGCGCAGACCCTTTCGGGATAGGAGGAGTGACTTCCGCCGCCGACGTCTCGAGAACCATCACATAATGTGACGATGGGTTCGCTTGTGTCGTGGGTGGACGACAATGACAAATACTTGTCGGCTGTCGACGTGATACAAAATGGGAATGCCAAATCAGAGTGTTGGGGCAGCCGTGGTGGCTGAGACACAGAGCGGCCGTGGATAACCATTTTCAAAGCGGAGAAGGTAGCTAGTACTGGAGAGAAAAGAAAAGGGATAAAATAAATAAGGTTACGTAATAAAAAATCTAAAAAATATGACCTGTAAGGGAAAAATAAGTATATTAAATATTAGTTTGTTAAATATTAATCTAATTAACTAATTAGGAGGTTTTTACTAATAAAGCACAAGGGACTGGATTCATTTTTATTATACATAACTAGTGAGGGATTCTCACTAATAATCCCTATACTGTGGGGCTCTTTGAGAAAATTTTCAAACATATCATTAATAAGGAGATACTTAATCCATATTTCACTCTTTGAGATAAACCATACTCCTTTCACATTCTCTCTAATCCCAAAATTGCACTTACACTATCTTCTTTCCATACTCGCATCCTCATTTACATTTTTCCTTTTTTAAGAAAAAAAAAATATTTTTCGTTTCTTATTTACTATTATTTTATATTTTATATCTATAATTTTTATAAATTTTTTTCAGGAAATAAAAGATAAAAAAAATATAGGCGAAAAAAAAGAACAAAAGACTCAAACAATAAAAAAGTAGGCAAAACCAAAAGACTAAAGCAAAAAAAAAAAAAAAAAAAAAAAAAACAAAGGGAAAAAAACTCAAAAGGATAGGCGAAACCTTCTCGGGAAGTTGGCTCTGAGTACCAAATGAAACGAACCACGCCAACATCGTGATGAGACCCAATATCAATACTTCGGATTTCATATCATGGACCGTCCAAAGAAGGATTCAATAGGGTGGAACCTCGACCCATTGCCTATAAAGAGGCAAGAACCGTGGTATGCGAAGAAGCTACAATTAATTTCGGAAGATTGATTGATAAGCCGGGGCGAATGCCACGGAGAATAACTCCGATAAGTTCATTTAAAAATAATGGTTCTTGAAGAACCGAAGGCACACACTCTTATTCAAAAGATTTCAATACATTGTTGTGTGCTTTTATTCATACAATTTGATCCCTTTATAGTTTATATTGGGTTCAGCTGCTCTAATCTATGAAAATAAACTAAGATATTGGAATCATTATTCAAATAATCAAATCAGCCACAAATCAGCCAATCTAATCAACATTTATTGAAACTAAATTAGGAAAGCATTTTAAATCATTGTCTTGATCTTCCAAGGCTGAAATGCACTACTAAAGAGCCCTCGTATCTCCTAAAAAGTGTGTGTATCTTTCATTGTTGAAATCTTAAACATTCCAAAGGCTTATAATATGTGATCGCATCAATTAGAACATTCCAAGATTTATATCTTTGAAATCTGATCTGGACCAATTTAAAATGTGAATAGAAAACTTTTGAAATCTTTGATTGCTTGATGTGATTGGGATCACTTCAGGATCGCAACCAGGCGACTAGCAGTTCTAACGGAGATAATCTGAATGCTTGGAAGTGGTTATAGTCGTTAAATTTGCCGACTAAAACTAAGATTTTTGTATGGCGAGCATGTAAGAATCTACTACCTACTTGTCATAATCTAAGGAAAAAAAAAAGTTTTAACAGACGATTTATGCCCCATGTGCGGAGTTGAGGAGGAAGATATTCACCATATTCTTATAAAGTGCTCTTTTGCTAGGTAGGTGTGGGAACTAAGGCTCCGTTTGATAGAATTAAGCATTAAACATTGAATATCACTTAGAAGCACAAAGATTCAAAGATATATAGAGAAATAGAACAAAAATTAAGCCATGGTGAGGGTTAGCAGACCCAGTCAACCCCTCAGCCCAGATTCCCGAACACTTTTGGGCTGGACAAGGTGAGTTAGATATGAAGACCAACTCTTACTAATTTAAATATGTATTTAAACAAATGTTTGAATGTGGAGGTGTATCTTAGATCAACAACAACCCTTTGGCAGGTGAATCCAACACATGGAATCATTTTTTTCAATAACTTTGGCTCAATCTCCTTTAGTCCAGTCTAGTTCTTTTGTCCAGAAATCCACAATGGGGGCAACTCCACACATGAACAAACACCATCTTTGGTCTCACTCAGCCCAAACCTACTTCTAACCAATCCTCTCAGCCAACTTGACTCACCAACACATGCACAGTGAATTAGATATCAAGATCACTCAATCACTCTGTTCAAACTCTAACTTTCTCATTTTATTATTGTTTAATCACTCAGAGAAGAAGATTAAGACTAAATATAGTGAAGTGTGTAGAAAGACCAATGTTATGCTTTCTCTCTCTCATAACGTGTATTTATAACCAAAACATCAATGAGCTGAACCGTAGAATATGCTCCAAAGTCCAAGTCAACCGAGTAAAAGTGAATACTCCATTAATAGGTCACAGGAAAAAGAAAAAGTTGAACGGAGATACATCGGAGAGAGGGAAAGAAAGAGGCACAGTCAAATGAGAATTATGTTTGATAGAGGTGAGGAGATGAATAAGAGCAGGTGCGCTTATGATCAACCAAGATAAGTCAACAATCAAGACCTAATATTGACCAAAGTTGGTTTGGGTTTAGTAAAACCGGCCCATTTCCTTGTGTGGGTTGCCTAGTAGGAGCGTGGAGTTGGGCCCAATCGTAAAGTTCATTTTGAGTCCATTTCTCAACAAGTACCTCATTTCCAATGACTGTAATTAAATAATATTAAAGAAAATGATCATAATCTAAACCAAAATCATATATGAAAATTTGAATACTACTCAGATAAATTGCATTTTCGATATTGAGAATCAATTAATATTTAAGATGTGCAATAATATTTTGGCAAATTATATTTGTAATCATAGAAGGCTGACAAATTTTGTGACTGCACTTTAATAAATTTATTCAATTATTATTTAATTCTGTCCACCTTAACATTTATCATGAATTTCATAAAAAAAAGAATTAATTTGAATATCGCACAACTAATGTTTTCTTGTAAAAGAGCGCGGTTGTTTTTATGTGTATTTACAGTTGATTTTCATATATATTAGCCGAATCTTGAACGGTGATTCTTATTCAATGAAATGACCTAAATTTTATAATTAACACTCACTTTTTCCTTACAAAATAATCTCAACATTATATCCAAAGATTCTCTAGGAGATAAAGTAATAATTGCAATTCCAAAACCAACTAACTGTATCTTATCTGATTTATATATATTATTAGCATCCGATTATTTTTAGCGTGATTTCCTTTAGAATGGTAACATTCACATATTGAAGACTTGATATGGTATGGATTAATTTGATAAATCCGGAGTAGTCGAAACCAAATTTTGTAATTTAACGATATTTATTAAAAAAACAAAGAGGGAGATATATTCGGCACGAGTCCCCTCTTATATAAATAGTTCTTTCTTATATGGATAAAACCACAAATTTTTCATTAGCCTTGTATCGGAAAATCATGTGTTCATCAGTTTTTATATTGGGTGTTTTTATTTTTCATTTGATCAGTTCACTACACATCCTTGTTTTCTTTTTATTTTTTATGCAAAATGAATTCATCCAATCAAAACTACTCGTTCTAGAGGAGCGCGACACATCTATTCCGGAAAAACCCACAGAGAAAAGCCAAACGGCGATAGAAAATAAATTTGGCGAAATTTGAGAACGAGGCCTTCCAGTTATCACGTTCTCTAAAAGACGAGCTGGCCTCTTCAAAAAGGCTAGTGAACTCACCATCCTTTAATTTGCGGTGGCGAAAGTATTGCGGTTCCTTTCCCCCTTAGTGAAAAGACTCACTCTTTCGGAAACCCTAATGTTGATACAAAAGCCGAAACTCTAATATAAGAATGACACGACCATGCATAATTAGGAACTCGTCCGAATGGAGGCCCAATTGAAGCAAGATGAGGGATGCCCAAAAAAAAAAAAAAAAAAAAAAACGAGAACGAGAACTTGAGGAAGGCTACTCTATGCCTAAAATGGTGCCCACCAAACATTGATGACCTAAATTATCAATGATTAGATCTGTTAAAGAGGTCTATAAAATTTCTAGAAGGAAAAACAAAATTGAATTCAAAAGATTCGACGAGTTTGGCAAATTCGTATGATATGATGATCAATTGGCTGAATCTTTATCATGGTAACATGGCATCATTCATTTTAATTTGTGGATCTTCAATTCCTCCTAGCCAATTTTGGTTGGGGGAGTTGGTACCTCAAATATAAGGGTAATTAAATATGTTTTGGATGTCCAATTTTCCCGAGGAGAGTCCTAAATGGAAAACACAGGCCGATGTTGATCAGAACATGTCCAAGGGTTTATAAAAAACAATGGTCGATCATTGAAATTTTTCTTAAAAACAATTTAATGAGTTTGTGAAATTTGTGTGTATGGTTTAATTTGACTAAATCTCTTGTAAATGTGAAATCATGTTCGTCCTATTTTTATTTGATGTACAAAGTTTCATCATTTGACGATTACCTTTAAGTGTTGTCTATTTTATTGTAATTTTTTTCACATATTAGCCATTTTTAAGCAAGTTATAATATTGGATAAATAAGTTTACAGTTAACTTTTACAGAAATTCAAACAACATTTTTAGCATAGTACTAACTAGTCACCTCACATCGATCTTAAAGGCATAGAAACTTGAAGCATTTGTAATAATGAATTATTACAAATAAGTCCATGATGGACTACTTAGTCATAAAAAGGACTAGATCAAAAACTATTTTACAAAAAGTTCAGACAAAGTCCAAAGATGCGTAAAAGACTAAAATACCCCCTCCCATTTTAATATGCTTCAATTTCATCCCTTTAACCCAATTTAATTTTGACCCCAAATTTAACCAATTATTCAATTTTGACTACTAACCCAATTTTGACCGTCGCCGCTAGTTTTCGGCATTGCATTTATTTTATGCTTTTTTTTATTGCTGCCGACGCTGCAGACCAGCATTCAACGCTGGTGTTTCCTGATCATTTTTTGGCCCCCGTAAGAAACAATAATACTATTGTGGTTGACATTAATATTAACTTGTTATAGAATAAATAATAAATTCTAGAAAAAATGTAATGCTATATACATATACGAAGAGATAGCTAAGCTATAAATGTTGCTAAGAGATTGAAATTGAAAACCAAAACTACTACATTCCTCCTCTCCCATTGCCTCTATTTATATACAATGAATATGAAAGTTTTGTCATGCTAACTAAGATTAGGACAAAAGAGAAAATGACACGTAGTGTTTAATACTTAGTCCACAACGGCCGTGTGTTGGAAGAGTTCCAAGCAAAGCACGACGGCCGATTCCACTACCGAAGCAGAATACATTGCAGCATCCGAAGCTGCAAAAGAAGGGACTTGGATAAGGAAATTCATCCAAGAGTTGGGTGTCATTCCTGATGCTAGTGATCCAGTACCGTTGTACTGTGATAACACCGGAGCCGTGGCGCCAGCTAAGGAGCCACGATCTCATCAGAAGTCGAAGCATATTCTGAGGAAGTATCACGTGATCCGAGAGGTCATTGATAGAGGTGAAGTTAAGGTTGAACGAGTCACCTCAGAAGAGAACGTTGCAGACCCCTTCACGAAGCCTTTACCAAGATCGGTCCATGAGAAACATCGAGAG
This sequence comes from Erythranthe guttata, assembly GCF_056151865.1. Taxonomy (NCBI): domain Eukaryota; kingdom Viridiplantae; phylum Streptophyta; class Magnoliopsida; order Lamiales; family Phrymaceae; genus Erythranthe; species Erythranthe guttata. The sequence continues at coordinate 11,734,080 of NC_142546.1, read as the reverse complement.
TCGATGGGATTGCGGTTTATGGGTAGTTGGCTTTAGGTCAAGTGGGAGATTGTTAGAGTAGGTGACCAACAAGCCAACCTGTGGCTGTGGTCTTTCGTATTTATTATTGTAATAAACGAACCTTTATTCGTATTAATGATAAAATACATTGGCATTCTATATCTTTGTCCCTTTGTCACAAGCATAGATATAGTCCTTACAGTTATTACAAGTACTAGTAATTGATCGTTAGGATCGTGAGATATTTACTTAAGTATTATAACTGTTAAACGTGTTCCTAGTCGAAGGGTTACGCCACTAATGAGGATATCGGCCTTTCCCATTAAGACTAGCACTTAGTGTATGTGTACTGCATCTCATCAGTAACCGGTATTGTGATATCGGCATGCATAAGTGGGTGCTCGTAAGTTGACGAGTTCACTGAACTCCCTCACCCTAGAAATCTCTAAGTGGTTCCCAATAATCGAGTAGAGATATCTATGGTATAGTTGTACACCATTAGTCCTTATGACCTAGACATCACCGTGACTTCACTAGAGGACCAGCTGTATCGTGACCTGTCTCTGAGTTCCACCGAGGACCATCCCAAGGGCCAGTGTTCGTGCAGTCCGAAATCTAGTGGGAGGTCTGTGCATTGTAGTCGGGGATTCGATCGCTAGAATAGTCTTGGATGTCCTGTGTGTTCTGATAGTTTGTAATCATTCTAAGTCTCTGGCCAGAGCTGACTAAGTGATGATTAGAGAATTTGATTCTCTAAGTCATGCACGTGACGATTACAATACTTAGAACGATCGCACCGTCATTGAACATATAAAGAGGTCTCGATGAACCAATGCCTCTAGTTCAATCGGGACATATGAATCGAAGGGACCGTACTGTACGTTAACTATATCTGAAGGTTCTTGCAGGCACTTCATTTGTATCTAGGGAATCATGACGCGTAGTTGCTAGACGCCAATCTTGATTCGTTGGGTGATTAAGGTGAAACGAGTTTCATCTTAATCGTAACTCTAAGGGGACGAGTTTTGACCACAAAGGGTTGTGGGCCCACGGCTAGCTTACACCTGAACCATCGAGGGTCACACTGCTCGTGCACATGAGATCTTTGAATAAACGGTCAGAGATAAAATGGTTTATCTTTGCATGATTGGAAGTCAATATGATTGGGTCCAACATTCGTAATTTGGAATTATGAATGAGAATAAGAAAAGGAAAAGAATAGGCGAAAGTTGTAGTGAACTTTCTAAATCGGGAAGTTTCCAAATTGAGAAAGTGCACTGAACTAGGGTTTCCACTTTTGGAAAGTTGGAAAATGAAAGGTGGCACTCGTAATGACGAGGACATTATAATGAATCCGAATATGTAATTGTTACGATTTTTTGATCATTGAATTGAGAGAGACGAGCAAGTGAAGGAACTAACGAGCTTAAGCTGTTGGGCCCGGTCCAACTTAAGCCCGTTAGGGTTTTATGCAAGGGACTATAAATACATGATTTATAGGCCTTGCACAAACACACAACTCAACCCTAACCCTAGCCGCTACACTCTCTCTCTCTCGGCCTCTCTCCCAGCGGTCACCGCCGCGCCGCCGTTGCTCCGCCGTGACCGGAATCGGCCATCAATTGGCCGATCCTTTTCGGTACTCTTTTCTTCTTTCTTTTTCTTCCGTTAATTCTAACTACTTCGTGTCTAGTGCCACGTTTTAGTAGATCGAAGTATACGAGGTGAAATCCAAGAGGAGGAAGACTGAAGAATCGAAGAACAGCCATCAAGCCGACGACGCACGCGACCCACGCGCCGCCCCGAAGTCCGCGCGTGAGATACACGCGCCGCCGTGCTGATCTGCCGCTGCATTGCTGCTGCCCCGATTGTACGGATTGGTTTCCGTAGCAATCTCGACTTGCTAAACGCTCCTACCTCACGCTTCAAGAGGTAAATACACGAAACCCTAGTTTCGGTTCGTTTAGGTTTAAACTATGAATTCATGTTTGCTATCATGTGATTTTATGTGATTATGTGTAATCGTTTTAATCGTTGCAAGCATGTTATTTGGTTTAAACGCGAGCAAGTTAATTGATTTAAAATTCGGTTAAATTATTTAACATGTATGTTGTTTTAATTTTGCTGGAAGCGCAAAGGTACGCAATTAATTGATTTAATTTATCGGGCGTGTGCTTATGTGCTTTAAAGTCGTTTAAATCGCATAAAAATTTTTGTTTTCCGCTGCGTACACGTGCCCGAAACCCAACAGTGGTATCAGAGCTCGTTGCGCAATTAATTGCGTTCGTTTTAATATGCTATGATTTTATGCATGTTCGATTTATTAAAGTAGTGATTGTTGTATTATGTAATTGGGAGTTTTCGTAAGTTTAAAATATTTTTGAAATATTGTTTAGAATTTTTCCAGCTTTAAAATTGTTTAAAATTGGAAAATCGGATCTGAAATTGTTTTTAAAACGTCGGTTTTTAAATGTTCGGATCGAACCGGTCGGACCGGCCGGTTCGATGGTTGTGCACGATCCAATCGACCGAATCCAAGTGGATTCGGGTCGGTCAGACCGGTTCTCGGTCCGACTGACCCGGCCCACTGATTTGGGTCAATTGGACCGGGCATAACCGGACCGCTTCGGTCCGAACCGGTCAGACCGGTCGGCCGAACCGGTTCACTGAAAATAAAAATAAAAATAAAAATTTATTTCAGATTTCTAAAATTAAACTTAAAACAAATTGATTTTAATTTTTGGAAAATTATTTTCAATTAATCCCAATTAGATAATTGGATCGACAATCATCTATTTTAGTAAATAGGTGTTAGATTAATTAATTAATTTAAATTGTTAAATTGATTTCAATTAATAGAACACATTCATAATTTTGATTATGCTTCAACTTAATTAGTAGTACCTCAACATTATTTGAATGATTTATGCTAGTTGAGGTTCTATAATTATTTTGAAAATCCGATAATTAATTAATGTAATTAATTATGAAGTTAGGTCGTATGTTCCTCTTAGGACAATATGCGCTTCCATATACCTTTAGAGAACATAGATGTAGGAATCACATAGACCAATCCTAAACCTTCTGATGAGATAAAACTTTTTAATAAAAATCCCTCATTCTTAATTCAATTAAGAATCATTTCAAGCTATAAAGAAAAACCCAATCTGTTGAGTTATTTCTTTCCTTCTGCCAACGGTTGGATTATGTGTAGCCCTTTACTATAGTGCAGTAAGCCGTGTTAGCGGGGAGTGCTATGGTAGAGTAAGCTGTAATTCAATTGACATAACGATGAAGGTAGCCATAGAAAAGGGTTATGTTGAATTAACGTGGTCGGCTAGATTAACTAGGGACTGCATTAGTTTGGCATAATCGAGTTCTGTGAGCATCTTTGATTGGTAGGTTAGACTTGACACACGACGATTTTGATATTCGCGAGATTAACTTAGGTCATTATCAAGTGTGAGGAAAATTTAATTTAGGGTCATATTGTGGATATGATTGATTGTGATCTACCTTTGGGCAAATATAATCGGGCTAGATTAACTACGGGTTATATTTGTCTACTGGACCTAAAGCCCATTAAGAAAAATCAGTTTTCTCGTTTGTCTACTAGAGGGAAGTGGAACTCGATAAAATTAGTGGGAGAACAATTAAATAACATAAGTCCAAACATTTAATTGTAACAATCATTTAACGCGAATCTCTAATAATCCTCTTCTCTATATGTCTCAGATAATTATGTCTAAGAATCCCATAATGTCAATCCTCGACAATAAACTCAATGGCCCTAATTACCTAGATTGGTTGCGTAGTCTTAAGCTTGTGCTAACTGTTGAGGGGCGTCTCTATGTTTTGAACGAGAGGCTTCCCGCCACTATACCTGCCACAGCGACTGATGCTGAAAAGGAAACTTATGAAGTTTGGAAGAAAGATGACACTCATGCTAGGTGCTATATGATAGCCGCCATGGAGCCCGCGCTTGCGAGGAAATATGAGTCTCACTTGCATGCTTTCGATATAAAGGCTCATCTCGATAGCATGTATAGTGAGAAAATTAGGGCATCGAGGTACGCTGCTACAAAGGAGTTGATCACAGCGAGACTGCGCGAAGGGACTTCGGTCCACGAGCACTGTCTCAAGGAATTGTGTGGATATGTATTACAACACTCGCCCTTAGACTAAGTATTATAATGTCAGCTGTAAATTGGATGAGTAAAATATATATGCCTCGTTAAAAACCTCAAGTCGGAAGGGATAAAACCGATGAAAAGGGAAAAATAGTGCATAACTCAAATCCAAGCTACGTGCATAAGCTGCCTCGTTAAAAACCTTTGTTGGAAAACCCAATGGGATAAAACCAGACAAAAGGGAAAAAGAGTGCAACGCACTATTGCTCCCCCTGAAATGAGCAATATAGGTTCTGAAAAGGGGCGTCAATCTTGCTTCATATTGGCTCTTCTCATTCCAATGGCGTATACCAACTTCCCAAATGGCGAATGACGAGTTTGTCGAACATCGATTTCTCCGTTCTTCTGTATCTTATGTGTGTGGGAGAACTTTGGTGATGACGAGATTGGTCCTATCACCTTTTATGTATCCACTCTTTGTATATCTGACTCTTCCCTACACTATATAATTAACATTATCATGGAAGTGAACATGTCTGTTAAATCAACAAGATATACCTGCAACATTACAAAAAAATGTTCACTATTATAATCATCGTAGACAATCTATTGATAAATTGAGAATGTAAAAATATTATTGATGATTATCTCATTTATATCACATATTCCATTGAAATAACTTATGGGATTCTCGGTATTCCCGAGATTTGATATCGACTTTTCGATATCAGGCTCAACAGATTCATCTGGAGCATTCTCACTAGGAACCACATGGTTCGAGGGTTCATCGATTTACATTCGCAGCTGGAATATAAGACTTCGTGAGTTTACTGGCACCATTAACTGCATGAGTAAATCTATTAGAAATATTTTATAAATGAATGCTTCTATGGATCTCATCTTCACATTCAGAGGTACGTGGGTCGAGATGAGATAAATGTTGCTCACACCATGTGAGATTCTCCATTGGTTTTTGTTTATCTTTATCACGGATATTCTGAATAGCCTTACCAATCGGTATAAATAATGTCTCATCAAAGTGATAATCCGCAAATCTAGCGGTAAATAAATCACCCGTCATTGGTTCCAATAACCTAATAATTGACGGTGAATCAAACCCAACGTATATATGCAAATTCGGCGTTGGGGACCCATTTTAATCCTCTGAGGAGGAGGAATTGGCACTTGCATAGCGCAACCAAATGTGCGAAGGTGCGAAATATTGGGCTCAAAGTCCAAGTGCATTGGGGAATGCATATGATAAGCAGTGGGGCGTACTTTAATCAGTGTTGATGTATGCAATACTGCATCGCCCCATGCTGCACTAGTGAGGTTAGATCTCACCAGCAAAGTACGAGCAATTATTTGGATGCGTTAAATCAAAGATTCTGCCAGTCCATTTTGAGTGTGAACGTATGCTACTGGGTGCTCGACATTTATTTCCAGAGCTGGACAATAATATGTGCCAGCAAACGCATAAATGCTATATTTCGCGTAGATAAACATACGTAGTAGTATCATTAGGCAACATAATTGTTGCATTCCCGAAGTCATCTATTATTTCTACGGGATTTGATATGATTTTAACTTGTGCCTTGCACAATGTCACACTCGAGAAATATATTTAATTATTGAATATTGAGTGTGTAGTTGCGCTATCGAGTAGGCAATAGTCATATTCGTCCATGTTTTTCATGTACGCGTATCACAATCAGCTCGACCTCGGGTATTTATCCTCCAAGGGAGATATGTACATATGGGTTTACCCAAACAACTCGATCTTGGGAATCACAGCATCCAAGAGAGGTTAAACATGGATACACACAAAATAACTCAATCTCGGGAATTACATCTTCCGAGAGAGATATATATACACTGGGTACAAGATAACCCAAAACCCTTTAAATTTGGGCTTGTGATTAATAGCCTCTAAGTTGGCTCTTGACGGGTTTTACCTTGTCTAGCGACTCTACGAGCTTCAGGCTCGGAGATATATTCAGATATTTGGCCTTCAAATCGGCTTTTGACGGATATTAACACGTCTTAACTCAACGAGCTTCAGGCTCGGAGATATCTTCAGATATTTGGCCTTTAAATCGACTTTTGACATATATTATCACGTCTTAACTGAACGAGCTTCAGGCTCGGAGATATCTTCAGAGATTTAGCCTTTAAATCGGCTTTTGAGGGATATTATCACGTCTTAACTCAACGAGCTTCAGGCTCGAAGATATTTTCAGATATTTTACCTTTAAATCGGCTTTTGACGGATATTATCATGTCTTAACTCAACGAGCTTCAGGCTCGGAGATATGTTCAGATATTTGGCCTTTAAATCAGCTTTTGACGGATATTATCACGTCTTAACTCAATGAGCTTCAGGCTCGGAGATATTATTATGATTTAGCCTTTAAATCGGCTTTCTAGTCTCAACGATCTTAGACTCGGAGCTAAATTTCATTTACTTGACGGGAATTCCAACGTCTCGACTCAACGAGTTTATCCACTCGGAGTTATAGTATGACCTCTATACGGTCTCTGTTAAGCTCTACGGGTACTATGCCCGGAGTTAAAACAATAGCCTTTAAATCGGCTTTAAACGGAGATTATTATTTCCCCAACTCCACGAGCTTATGCTCGGAGTTAATCTCATAGTCTCTAAATTGACCTTCAACTGAGATTATTATATATTTTACTCGACGAGCATCATGCTTGGAGTTAATATCTTGGCATCTAAGTCGGCCCACAGATCTGTTAAAATTAGCACGTGCTTATAGCACTGCTTGGGATCCACAAGCTTGCAAATATAATTTTCAGCAGCAATTCAACAAATAAATAAGCAATAGATTAATATACACGAATCCATCATATCCTTTGAGAAATGATAGCGTATAAAATACCGAAGTATTCGCTCATCATTCTCGTTTGTCTTTACGACAATAGAATCGAGGATGTGGATTTTCGTAAAATAAAATATAAAGAAGAATACAAAAAATAGCAAATCCTTATCGAGCAAAGGCTCATGCTGATAACGTGTTATAGAATAAATAATAAATTCTAGATAAATTGTAATGATATATACATATACGAAGAGATAGCTAAGCTATGAATGTTGTTAAGAGATTGAAATTGAAAATCATAACTACTACATTCATCCTCTCCCATTACCTCTATTTATATTCAAAGAATATGATAGTTTTGTCATGCTAACTAAGATTAGGACAAAAGAGAAAATGACACGTAGTGTTTAATACTTAACCCACAAGGAATTGTGTGGATATGTATTACAACATAACTATATTATTGTTTAACACAGTCATTTTGTTATATGACTATCTACCGCAATAATACTAACATAACAAAATCACTATGTTAGATTATAAATTATTGTGTAATTCAATAATATTACTATGTTGACCGGTCAACAAAGACAAAAATAATAAAAAGCCAAAAAAAATAATATTATTGTTTATGACAGTAATATTAGTAATATTATTGTAAGAACAGTAATACTACTAACCACAAAAAATAGTGGTTTCTAATAGTAGGTTTACCAAAAAATAAAATCAACTACAAATTAACAAAATCAACTATAGACAAACGAAATCAACAATAAAAAATGTCGAAATCAACTTGAAAGTTAGCGAAATAACTACAACATTCAAAAACAACTACAAAAATTATTGAAAACAACTACAAATGTATCTAAATCAACTATAAATGTATCGAAATCAACTTAGAAAAAAAACACTCTCACAAGTCCACCACCAACAACAATGCAAAAGATGGAGCAATTATTGGCATAAACTTCACACCTACAAATCAAAAGCAATTACAAAAATCACAAATCAACTGTAAAAAGTAACCAAAAATAAAATACAACGATAACAAAAAATGACTTTAAAACATAACAAAACGACTAAAAAATAACTATGAAAATATTGCAAGTATAACTATGATACCAAAAAACACACCAACGATACAATCAAAAAATCCAATTCAAAGTTGAAATATACCCTTACATTCCAAATTTTTGTTTCTTGCTTATTTTCAACCCGTCGATGCAGGCGGAAGCAACACCATCTGGAGGCGAGAAGATCTCGAAATGGTTGTGCAGATCCGCCGCCTCGTCCACATCTCCCATCTCAAAAAGTAAAACAGAGTGCACACCATCTTCTCCACCACCTCGGGGAATTATGCCCGCGAAGGCGCAGACCCTTTCGGGATAGGAGGAGTGACTTCCGCCGCCGACGTCTCGAGAACCATCACATAATGTGACGATGGGTTCGCTTGTGTCGTGGGTGGACGACAATGACAAATACTTGTCGGCTGTCGACGTGATACAAAATGGGAATGCCAAATCAAAGTGTTGTGGCAGCCGTGGTGGCTGATACACAGAGCGGTCGTGGATAAACATTTTCAAAGCGGAGAAGGTAGCTAGTACTGGAGAGAAAAGAAAAGGGATAAAATAAATAGGGTTACGTAATAAAAAATCTTAAAAATATGACCTGTAAGGGAAAAATAAGTATATTAAATATTAGTTTGTTAAATATTAATCTAATTAACTAATTAGGAGGTTTTTACTAATAAAGCACAAGGGACTGGATTCATTTTTATTATACGTAACTAGTGAGGGATTCTCACTAATAATCCCTAGACTATGGGGCTCTTTGAGAAAATTTTCAAACATATCATTAATAAGGAGATACCTAATCCATATTTCACTCTTTGAGATAAACCATACTCCTTTCACATTCTCTCTAATCCCAAAATTGCACTTACACTATCTTCTTTCCATACTCGCATCCTCATTTACATTTTTCCTTTTTTAAGAAAAAAAACATATTTTTCGTTTCTTATTTACTATTATTTTATATTTTATATCTATAATTTTTATAAATTTTTTTCAGGAAATAAAAGATAAAAAAAATATAGGCGAAAAAAAAGAACAAAACACTCAAACAATAAAAAATTTAGGCAAAACCAAAAGACTAAAGCAAAAAAAAAAAAAAAAAAAAAAAAACCAAAGGGAAAAAAACTCATAAGGATAGGTGAAACCTTCTCGGGAAGTTGGCTCTGAGTACCAAATGAAACGAACCACGCCAACATCGTGATGAGACCCAATATCAATACTTCGGATTTCATATCATGGACCGTCCAAAGAAGGATTCAATAGGGTGGAACCTCGACCCATTGCCTATAAAGAGGCAAGAACCGTGGTATGCGAAGAAGCTACAATTAATTTCGGAAGATTGATTGATAAGCCGGGGCGAATGCCACGGAGAATAACTCCGATAAGTTCATTTAAAAATAATGGTTCTTGAAGAACCGAAGGCACACACTCTTATTCAAAAGATTTCAATACATTGTTGTGTGTTTTTATTCATACAATTTGATCCCTTTATAGTTTATATTGGGTTCAGCTGCTCTAATCTATGAAAATAAACTAAGATATTGGAATCATTATTCAAATAATCAAATCAGCCACAAATCAGCCAATCTAATCAACATTTATTGAAACTAAATTAGGAAAGCATTTTAAATCATTGTCTTGATCTTCCAAGGCTGAAATGCACTAATAAAGAGCCCTCGTATCTCCTAAAAAGTGTGTGTATCTTTCATTGTTGAAATCTTAAACATTCCAAAGGCTTATAATATGTGATCGCATCAATTAGAACATTCCAAGATTTATATCTTTGAAATCTGATCTGGACCAATTTAAAATGTGAATAGAAAACTTTTGAAATCTTTGATTGCTTGATGTGATTGGGATCACTTCAGGATCGCAACCAGGCGACTAGCAGTTCTAACGGAGATAATCTGAATGCTTGGAAGTGGTTATAGTCGTTAAATTTGCCGACTAAAACTAAGATTTTTGTATGGCGAGCATGTAAGAATCTACTACCTACTTGTCATAATCTAAGGAAAAAAAAAAGTTTTAACAGACGATTTATGCCCCATGTGCGGAGTTGAGGAGGAAGATATTCACCATATTCTTATAAAGTGCTCTTTTTCTAGGTAGGTGTGGGAACTAAGGCTCCGTTTGATAGAATTAAGCATTAAACATTGAATATCACTTAGAAGCACAAAGATTCAAAGATATATAGAGAAATAGAACAAAAATTAAGCCATGGTGAGGGTTAGCAGACCCAGTCAACCCCTCAGCCCAGATTCCCGAACACTTTTGGGCTGGACAAGGTGAGTTAGATATGAAGACCAACTCTTACTAATTTAAATATGTATTTAAACAAATGTTTGAATGTGGAGGTGTATCTTAGATCAACAACAACCCTTTGGCAGGTGAATCCAACACATGGAATCATTTTTTTCAATAACTTTGGCTCAATCTCCTTTAGTCCAGTCTAGTTCTTTTGTCCAGAAATCCACAATGGGGGCAACTCCACACATGAACAAACACCATCTTTGGTCTCACTCAGCCCAAACCTACTTCTAACCAATCCTCTCAGCCAACTTGACTCACCAACACATGCACAGTGAATTAGATATCAAGATCACTCAATCACTCTGTTCAAACTCTAACTTTCTCATTTTATTATTGTTTAATCACTCAGAGAAGAAGATTAAGACTAAATATAGTGAAGTGTGTAGAAAGACCAATGTTATGCTTTCTCTCTCTCATAACGTGTATTTATAACCAAAACATCAATGAGCTGAACCGTAGAATATGCTCCAAAGTCCAAGTCAACCGAGTAAAAGTGAAGACTCCATTAATAGGTCACAGGAAAAAGAAAATGTTGAACGGAGATACATCGGAGAGAGGGAAAGAAAGAGGCACAGTCAAATGAGAATTATGTTTGATAGAGGTGAGGAGATGAATAAGAGCAGGTGCGCTTATGATCAACCAAGATAAGTCAACAATCAAGACCTAATATTGACCAAAGTTGGTTTGGGTTTAGTAAAACCGGCCCATTTCCTTGTGTGGGTTGCCTAGTAGGAGCGTGGAGTTGGGCCCAATCGTAAAGTTCATTTTGAGTCCATTTCTCAACAAGTACCTCATTTCCAATGACCGTAATTAAATAATATTAAATAAAATGATCATAATCTAAACCAAAATCATATATGAAAATTTGAATACTACTCAGATAAATTGCATTTTCGATATTGAGAATCAATTAATATTTAAGATGTGCAATAATATTTTGGCAAATTATATTTGTAATCATAGAAGGCTGACAAATTTTGTGACTGCACTTTAATAAATTTATTCAATTATTATTTAATTCTGTCCACCTTAACATTTATCATGAATTTCATAAAAAAAAGAATTAATTTGAATATCGCACAACTAATGTTTTCTTGTAAAAGAGCGCGGTTGTTTTTATGTGTATTTACAGTTGATTTTCATATATATTAGCCGAATCTTGAACGGTGATTCTTATTCAATGAAATGACCTAAATTTTATAATTAACACTCACTTTTTCCTTACAAAATAATCTCAACATTATATCCAAAGATTCTCTGGGAGATAAAGTAATAATTGCAATTCCAAAACCAACTAACTGTATCTTATCTGATTTATATATATTATTAGCATCCGATTATTTTTAGCGTGATTTCCTTTAGAATGGTAACATTCACATATTGAAGACTTGATATGGTATGGATTAATTTGATAAATCCGGAGTAGTCGAAACCAAATTTTGTAATTTAACGATATTTATTAAAAAAACAAAGAGGGAGATATATTCGGCACGAGTCCCCTCTTATATAAATAGTTCTTTCTTATATGGATAAAACCACAAATTTTCCATTAGCCTTGTATCGGAAAATCATGTGTTCATCAGTTTTTATATTGGGTGTTTTTATTTTTCATTTGATCAGTTCACTACACATCCTTGTTTTCTTTTTATTTTTTATGCAAAATGAATTCATCCAATCAAAACTACTCGTTCTAGAGGAGCGTGACACATCTATTCCGGAAAAACCCACAGAGAAAAGCCAAACGGCGATAGAAAATAAATTTGGCGAAATTTGAGAACGAGGCCTTCCAGTTATCACGTTCTCTAAAAGACGAGCTAGCCTCTTCAAAAAGGCTAGTGAACTCAACATCCTTTAATTTGCGGTGCCGAAAGTATTGCGGTTCCTTTCCCCCTTAGTGAAAAGACTCACTCTTTCGGAAACCCTAATGTTGATACAAAAGCCGAAACTCTAATATAAGAATGACACGACCATGCATAATTAGGAACTCGTCCGAATGGAGGCCCAATTGAAGCAAGATGAGGGATGCCCAAAAAAAAAAAAAAAAAAAAAAAAACGAGAACGAGAACTTGAGGAAGGCTACTCTATGCCTAAAATGTTGCCCACCAAACATTGATGACCTAAATTATCAATGATTAGATCTGTTAAAGAGGTCTATAAAATTTCTAGAAGGAAAAACAAAATTGAATTCAAAAGATTCGACGAGTTTGGCAAATTCGTATGATATGATGATCAATTGGCTGAATCTTTATCATGGTAACATGGCATCATTCATTTTAATTGGTGCATCTTCAATTCCTCCTAGCCAATTTTGGTTAGGGGAGTTGGTACCTCAAATATAAGGGTAATTAAATATGTTTTGGATGTCCAATTTTCCCGAGGAGAGTCCTAAATGGAAAACACAGGCCGATGTTGATCAGAACATGTCCAAGGGTTTATAAAAAACAATGGTCGATCATTGAAATTTTTCTTAAAAACAATTTAATGAGTTTGTGAAATTTGCGTGTATGGTTTAATTTGACTAAATCTCTTGTAAATGTGAAATCATGTTCGTCCTATTTTTATTTGATGTACAAAGTTTCATCATTTGACGATTACCTTTAAGTGTTGTCTATTTTATTGTAATTTTTTTCACATATTAGCCATTTTTAAGCAAGTTATAATATTAGATAAATAAGTTTACAGTTAACTTTTACAGAAATTCAAACAACATTTTTAGCATAGTACTAACTAGTCACCTCACATCGATCTTAAAGGCATAGAAACTTGAAGCATTTGTAATAATGAATTATTACAAATAAGTCCATGATGGACTACTTAGTCATAAAAAGGACTAGATCAAAAACTATTTTACAAAAAGTTCAGACAAAGTCCAAAGATGCGTAAAAGACTAAAATACCCCCTCCCATTTTAATATGCTTCAATTTCATCCCTTTAACCCAATTTAATTTTGACCCCAAATTTAACCAATTATTCAATTTTGACTACTAACCCAATTTTGACCGTCGCCGCTAGTTTTCGGCATTGCATTTATTTTATGCTTTTTTTTATTGCTGCCGACGCTGCAGACCAGCATTCAACGCTGGTGTTTCCTGAACATTTTTTGGCCCCCGTAAGAAACAATAATACTATTGTGGTTGACATTAATATTAACTTGTTATAGAATAAATAACAAATTCTAGAAAAAATGTAATGCTATATACATATACGAAGAGATAGCTAAGCTATAAATGTTGCTAAGAGATTGAAATTGAAAACCAAAACTACTACATTCCTCCTCTCCCATTGCCTCTATTTATATACAATGAATATGATAGTTTTGTCATGCTAACTAAGATTAGGACAAAAGAGAAAATGACACGTAGTGTTTAATACTTAGTCCACAAGGAATTGTGTGGATATGTATTACAACACTCGCCCTTAGACTAAGTATTATAATGTCGGCTGTAAATTGGATGAGTAAAATATATATGCCTCGTTAAAAACCTCAAGTCGGAAGGGATAAAACCGATGAAAAGGGAAAAAGAGTGCATAACTCAAATCCAAGCTACGTGCATAAGCTGCCTCGTTAAAAACCTTTGTTGGAAAACCCAATGGGATAAAACCAGACAAAAGGGAAAAAGAGTGCAACGCACTATTGCTCCCCCTGAAATGAGCAATATAGGTTCTGAAAAGGGGCGTCAATCTTGCTTCATATTGGCTCTTCTCATTCCAATGGCGTATACCAACTTCCCAAATGGCGAATGACGAGTTTGTCGAACATCGATTTCTCCGTTCTTCTATATCTTATGTGTGTGGGAGAACTTTGGTGATGACGAGATTGGTCCTATCACCTTTTATGTATCCACTATTTGTATATCTGACTCTTCCCTACACTATATAATTAACATTATCATGGCAGTGAACATGTCTGTTAAATCAACAAGATATACCTGCAACATTACAAAAAAATGTTCACTATTATAATCATCGTAGACAATCTATTGATAAATTGAGAATGTAAAAATATTATTGATGATTATCTCATTTATATCACATATTCCATTGAAATAACTTATGGGATTCTCGGTATTCCCGAGATTTGATATCGACTTTTCGATATCAGGCTCAACAGATTCATCTGGAGCATTCTCACTAGGAACCACATGGTTCGAGGGTTCATCGATTTACATTCGCAGCTGGAATATAAGACTTCGTGAGTTTACTGGCACCATTAACTGCATGAGTAAATCTATAAGAAATATTTTATAAATGAATGCTTCTACGAGCTTCAGGCTCGGAGATATATTCAGATATTTGGCCTTCAAATCGGCTTTTGACGGATATTAACACGTCTTAACTCAACGAGCTTCAGGCTCGGAGATATCTTCAGATATTTGGCCTTTAAATCGACTTTTGACATATATTATCACGTCTTAACTGAACGAGCTTCAGACTCGGAGATATCTTCAGAGATTTAGCCTTTAAATCGGCTTTTGAGGGATATTATCACATCTTAACTCAACGAGCTTCAGGCTCGAAGATATTTTCAGATATTTGACCTTTAAATCGGCTTTTGACGGATATTATCATGTCTTAACTCAACGAGCTTCAGGCTCGGAGATATGTTCAGATATTTGGCCTTTAAATCGGCTTTTGACGGATATTATCACGTCTTAACTCAACGAGATTCAGGCTCGGAGATATTATTATGATTTAGCCTTTAAATCGGCTTTCTAGTCTCAACGATCTTAGACTCGGAGCTAAATTTCATTTACTTGACGGGAATTCCAACGTCTCGACTCAACGAGTTTATCCACTCGGAGTTATAGTATGACCTCTATACGGTCTCTGTTAAGCTCTACGGGTACTATGCCCGGAGTTAAAACAATAGCCTTTAAATCGGCTTTAAACGGAGATTATTATTTCCCCAACTCCACGAGCTTATGCTCGGAGTTAATCTCATAGTCTCTAAATCGACCTTCAACTGAGATTACTATATCTTTTACTCGACGAGCATCATGCTCGGAGTTAATATCTTGGCATCTAAGTCGGCCCACAGATCTGTTAAAATTAGCACGTGCTTATAGCACTGCTTGGGATCCACAAGCTTGCAAATATAATTTTCAGCAGCAATTCAACAAATAAATAAGCAATAGATTAATATACACGAATCCATCATATCCTTTGAGAAATGATAGCGTATAAAATACCGAAGTATTCGCTCATCATTCTCGTTTGTCTTTACGACAATAGAATCGAAGATGTGGATTTTCGTAAAATAAAATATAAAGAAGAATACAAAAAATAGCAAATCCTTATCGAGCAAAGGCTCATGCTGATAACGTGTTATAGAATAAATAATAAATTCTAGATAAATTGTAATGATATATACATATACGAAGAGATAGCTAAGCTATGAATGTTGTTAAGAGATTGAAATTGAAAATCAGAACTACTACATTCATCCTCTCCCATTACCTCTATTTATATTCAAAGAATATGATAGTTTTGTCATGCTAACTAAGATTAGGACAAAAGAGAAAATGACACGTAGTGTTTAATACTTAACCCACAAGGAATTGTGTGGATATGTATTACAACATAACTATATTATTGTTTAACACAGTCATTTTGTTATATGACTATCTACCACAATAATACTAACATAACAAAATCACTATGTTAGATTATAAATTATTGTGTAATTCAATAATATTACTATGTTGACCGGTCAACAAAGACAAAAATAATAAAAAGCCAAAAATAATAATATTATTGTTTATGACAGTAATATTAGTAATATTATTGTAAGAACAGTAATACTACTAACCACAAAAAATAGTGGTTTCTAATAGTAGGTTTACCAAAAAATAAAATCAACTACAAATTAACAAAATCAACTATAGACAAACGAAATCAACAATAAAAAATGTCGAAATCAACTTGAAAGTTAGCGAAATAACTACAACATTCAAAAACAACTACAAAAATTATTGAAAACAACTACAAATGTATCTAAATCAACTATAAATGTATCGAAATCAACTTTAAAAAAAACACTCTCACAAGTCCACCACCAACAACAATGCAAATGATGGAGCAATTATTGGCATAAACTTCACACCTACAAATCAAAAGCAATTACAAAAATCACAAATCAACTGTAAAAAGTAACCAAAACTAAAATACAACGATAACAAAAAATGACTTTAAAACATAACAAAACGACTAAAAAATAACTATGAAAATATTGCAAGTATAACTATGATACCAAAAAACACACCAACGATACAATCAAAAATCCAATTCAAAGTTGAAATATACCCTTACATTCAAAATTTTTGTTTCTTGCTTATTTTCACTCCGTCGATGCAGGCGGAAGCAACACCATCTGGAGGCGAGAAGATCTCGAAATGGTTGTGCAGATCCTCCGCCTCGTCCATATCTCCCATCTCAAAAAGTAAAACAGAGTGCACACCATCTTCTCCACCACCTCGGGGAATTATGCCCGCGAAGGCGAAGACCTTTCGGGATAGGAGGAGTGACTTCCGCCGCCGACGACTCGAGAACCATCACATAATGTGACGATGGGTTCGCTTGTGTCGTGGGTGGAAGACAATGACAAATACTTGTCGGCTGTCGACGTGATACAAAATGGGAATGCCAAATCAGAGTGTTGGGGCAGCCGTGGTGGCTGAGACACAGAGCGGCCGTGGATAAATATTTTCAAAGCGGAGAAGGTAGCTAGTACTGAAGAGAAAAGAAAAGGGATGAAATAAATAGGGTTACGTAATAAAAAATCTTAAAAATATGACCTGTAAGGGAAAAATAAGTATATTAAATATTAGTTTGTTAAATATTAATCTAATTAACTAATTAGGAGGTTTTCACTAATAAAGCAAAACGGATTGGATTCATTGTTATTATACGTAACTAGTGAGGGATTCTCACTAATAATCCCTATACTATGGGGCTCTTTGAGAAAATTCTCAAACATATCATTAATAAGGAGATACCTAATCCATATTTCACTCTTTGAGATAAACCATACTCCTTTCACATTCTCTCTAATCCCAAAATTGCACTTACACTATCTTCTTTCCATACTCGCATCCTCATTTACATTTTTCCTTTTTTAAGAAAAAAAAAATATTTTTCGTTTCTAATTTACTATTATTTTATATTTTATTTCTATAATTTTTATAAATTTTTTTCAGGAAATAAAAGATATAAAAAAAGGGTAAATTACACCCACACCCCTGAGGTATGCTTAAATAACGGTAAGGTCCCTGTGGTATTAATAATTACACTCACCCCCCTGAAAGGTAGTTAAAAATTCTAACAGGATAATGCATTGGATACATTATTCCGATAGGGTTCTAATGGACTTTTACTTTTAGCTAGTGGTGAAGACAACAAAGAGTTATGGGTGATTTAAAAAATATTGGGGGAGCCACGTCACCCCATAACTCCCCATAACTCTATGTTATCTCCACAACTAGCTAAAAGTAATAGTCCATTAGAACTCTATCGAAATAATGTATCCAATGCATTATCCCGTTAGAGTTTTTAACTACCTTTCAGGGGGGTGAGTGTAATTATTAATACCACAGGGACCTTACAATTATTTAAGTATACCTCAGGGGTGTGGGTGCAATTTACCCTAAAAAAAATAATGGCGGAAAAAAAAAGAACAAAAGACTCAAACAAAAAAAATATAGGCGAAACCAAAAGACTAAAGCCAAAAAAAAAAGAAAACAAAGGAAAAAAAACTCAAAAGGATAGGCGAAACCTTCTCGTGAAGTTGGCTCTGAGTGTTAGAGTAGGTGACCGGCAAGCCAACTTGTGGCTGTGGTCTTTCTCTTTTCCTTGTAATAAAACAATCGTTTTTCGTTCGTAATAATAAAATATCTTACTTGGCATTCTATATCTGTTATCCCATGCAAGCAGCATAGATATAGTCCTAACGAGTTACTCTATTACTGTGAGTTGATCTAGTAGAATCGTGAGATAACTCAGCAATGTAATGTAACTGTTAAACCTTGTTCCTAGTCGATGGGTTACGCCAATAATGAGGATACCGGCCTTTCCCTTTTGAGACTAGCACTTAGTGTATGTGTACTGCGTCTCATCAGTCCTCGGTGTTGTGACATCGGCATACTTGAGTGGGTGCTCATACTGGATGAGTTCACTGAACTCCCTCGCCCTAGAAATCTATAAGTGGTTCTCATTCATCGAGTAATAGGTTTCTAAGATATAGTTGTACACCATTAGTCCTTAAGACCCAGACATCACCGTGACTTCACTAGAGGACCGATTGTATCGTGACCTGTCCCTGAGTCCCACCGCGGACCGCTCCAAGGGCCAACGTTCGTGCAATCCGAAATCTAGTGTGAAGTCTGTGCATTGTAGTAGGGGATTCGAGCGCTTGAGTAGTCATGGATGTCCTGTGTGTTCTGACGGTTTATAATCCATGGAATCTCTGGCCAGAGTTGATAGTGGGGTGATTAGGGAAATGTGTTTCCCTAAGTCGCACACGAACGGATTTATAATACCTAGAATGTTCGCACGGTTATTGAACTTTATAAGAGGTCTCGGTGAACCAATGCCTCTAGTTCAATCGGGACATGTGCTACGAAGGGATCGTACTGTACGCTAACTATATCATAAGGTTCTTGCAGGCACTTCATTTGTATCTAGGGAATCATGATGCGTAGTTGCTAGACGCCAATCTTGATTCGTTGGGCACCGATTTGATCGGGATTAGGTAAAATGAGTTCTACTCTAATCGGGACTCTTGGGAGGAGTTCGTATAAGAACAATGTGTTGTTCGAATCACAAAGAGTTGTGAGCCCACGGCTAGTATACACCTGAACCATTGAGGGTCACACTTCTCGTGTAATATAGATCCTTGATAACAACAAGCGTAGATTAATGTGTTAATCTTTAAACGATTGGATGTCGATATGATTGAATCCAAGATTCGTAATTGTGGATTGCGAATCGGAATAAACGTAGAGAAAGAGAGAAATGTGGAATTTAGTGAACTTTCTAAATTGGGAAGTTTCCCGATTTAGCAGGTCCACTGAAGTGGAAGTTTCCAATTTTGGAAATTGGAAATTTCGAAGAGGCACTCGTATCGACGAGGACTTTGAGCTCGTCACAAATATAATTTTGTTATAATTTTGTGGACGATCGTTTATTAGAAACGAGGCCGACGAGGGAATGGGTTTAATGCATCAGTGGGTCAAGCCCAATGACTTAAGCCCGCTAGGGTTGAAAACCCTAGATATAAATAGACCTCAAAAGGAGTTTTGAGATCAGATTTTTCAGCACCAAAACCCTAGCCGCTCAGCCCCATTCGGCCGTTGCATCTCCGCCGCGCCACCGCCGGGAAACCGCCGGTTTTTCTCCTCTTTCTCCTTCGTTTTATTCGTGTTGTTATCTAACTCGTTTACATCTAGTGCTGTAGTTCGAGTGGGTCGAAAATACGAGGTGAAACCTAATTGGAGAGGAGCTGCTGCCCCGACGAATCCACGCACCGCCGCACGCGCCGCACCGCCGCTCACGCGCCGCCGCTGCCGCTGCCACGCGCCGCCGCTGCTGCTGCCGTTCGTCGCCGCTCGTTGCTTGCTGGATCAGCTTGTTCCAGCCGTGAGGTGCAGCCCCGAGGATTGGTAATTAGCAGCTTGTACGTGACTCGTTCTAGGATTTCGATTCGTCGAAATCGCACGCTACAAGAGGTAATTAAATCGGAACTTTCGTAATTCGATTCGAACATGTTTGTATGATTATTAATTTACGAGCATGAGTAATATGTGATTACGTGTTTCGATTTCATTAAATGATGAATAAGCATGTTTCGTGATTTTTCGGTTTTATGTATTTTTCAATTAAATCGAAAATTACCATATGTATGGCGGAAGCGTTAAGGTACGTTGACTATGTGATTAGTATTGCATGTAATCGAAACTAGTTCGATATAAAATTTTTAAATTCCGCTGCGTATACATGCACGATCCCCAACAGTGGTATCAGAGCCACGGGTTAATCGTTTATTTGTCAACGTGTTTATCGTTTTCGAAAGCATGCTTCGATTTGTTGAATTGTTGAATTATTGGTGTTATCAAATTGGGTGTTTTAATATTAATTAAATATTTTGAATATTTCAGAAAATATAAAAGATTTTAATTTTGAAAAATTCGTTTTTGCTGCTGTTTTTTCAGCTGACCGAACCGGCCCGGTCGAACCGGTCCGACCGGTCCGGTCAGCGACAACAAAAAAAAAAAAAAAAAAAAAAAAAATATTTCTTTTATTGATTTTCTGAGATTAATATTAAAAATTAATTGATTTTTAATTTTTGAAATTATTTATCAATTAAACCCAATTAGATAATTGATCCATTAATTTAATTTGAATTCAAAGAATAGTGTTGGATTAATTATTTAATTTAATCGTTAAATTAGTTTAATTAATGGAACACAAATTAGATGGCAAACAATTAATGGACTTCATTCTTATTTGAATGATTTATGAATGAAAGAAGTCCGTTAATTATATTTGCAATTAATCGTATTTATTAATTAATTCATGAGATGAATAATTGTGATTAAGTACGATGATGATCGTATGTCTCTCTTAGGATCAATATGCGTTTCCACATACCTAGAGAACATAGTTGTAGGAATCACAAACGATCATAACCTAAAACTTCCGATGAGCTAATAAGATTTAAAAAATAAAATCCCTCATTCTTAATCAAGAATAATTATCAAGCTATAAAGGAAAACCAAATTGTTGAATTTTTCTTTCCTTCTACCAACAATTAAATTATGTGTAGCCTCTCATAATAGTGCAGTAAGCCGTGTTAGCGGGGAGTGCTATTGTGGGATAAGCTGTAATTTAATTGACATTAGATGGAGATACGGTCATAGATAAAATTATGTTGGATTAATGTGGTCGGCTAGATTAACTAGGGATTGCATTAGTTTGATATAGTTGGATCTATGACATCTCATATTGGTAGGCTAGACTTGACACACGAAGATTTTTATATTCGCTAGATTAACTTAGGTCATTATCAAGTGTGAGGTAAATCGATCTTTAGGGTCACATAGTGATGTGATTGATAGTACTCTACCTTTAGGCTTATGTAATCGGGATAGATTAACTACGGGTTACATTAGCGCTATTGGACCTAAAGCCCATTAAAGAAAAATAAGTTTTCTCGATTGTCTGCTAGAGGGTGGTGGAATTCGATAAAATTAGTGGGAGAACAATTAAAATATAAAAGTCCAAAATTTTAATTGTAACGATTATTACGAACTAAACTCTAATTATTGTCTTCTTAAAATTTTCTCAACAACAATGTCCAAACATCCCCTTTCTTCAATCCTCGACCAAAACAAACTCACCGGTCCAAACCATTTGGATTGGCTTCGCAATCTGAAACTTGTGCTCCAAGTAGAGGAGACGCAACTGCAAGGCTTACCTCGATCAGAAACGTTCTGAAAAGGGTACGTATTTATTTGAAGTTAATTTGTCCGTTAAATCTTCTGCTTGGGTATTGGATACCGGTTGTGGCTCACATCTTTGTAATGATTTGCAGCTCATGACAAGAAGTAGGAGGCTTAATGTGGGTGAGACCTACCTAAGAATGGGCAACGGAGCAAGGGTTGCTGCTGAAGCCATTGGGACAATTTATCTTTCTGTTTTGGATTCTAGTTTTTCCATTGTTTTGAACAATTGTTTATTTGTTCCGTCACTTATTCGAAACCTTATTTCTATTCCTGTTTTGGATAATGAAGGTTTTACTTTTGTTTTTGGAAATTCGATTTGCATTATACAAAAGGAACAAAATATGATTTGTAAGGGACAACTTATAAACAACTTATATGAACTGAATCCAAGTGAAATACCCATTAACATTATATCAGCAAAACGAAAAGATATAAGTCTTAACCCCGCACAACTTTGGCACGCTCGACTAGGTCACATTTCCTTGAGAAGGATGAACAAGTTTGTTAGTGAAGGAATGTTCTCTTTGGAGGACGTTAAATCACTTCAAACTTGTGTATCCTGCCTTAAAGGAAAAATGACCAAGACTCCCTTCAAAGGGAAGATGGAGCGGGCCGAGGGTCTTTTGGATTTGATTCATTCAGACGTGTGTGGTCCACTAAGCGTTAGTGCTAGGGGTGGTTTTAACTACTTCGTTACCTTTACCGATGATTATTCTAGGTATGGTTTCGTGTACTTAATGAAGTATAAGTCTGAAACTTTTGAAAAGTTCAAAGATTTTAGACACCAAGTAGAAAACCAACTCGGTAGACGTATTAAGAAACTACGATCCGATCGTGGTGGCGAATACTTGAGTACTGAGTTTATAGACTATCTTAAAGAGAATGGGATTCTGTCTCAATGGACTCCTCCTGGAACTCCTCAACTTAATGGAGTTTCCGAACGTCGGAATCGAACACTGTTAGACATGGTTCGATCTATGATGGGGTTCACCGAGCTACCGGCATACCTGTGGGGTCATGCACTCCTAACTGCCGTGTATTTGCTGAATAGGATTAATACCAAAGCAGTTAACTCCACACCTTATGAACTTTGGCACTCCAAGAAACCCACGTTTAAACATATTAGGATATGGGGTTGTCCCGCTTACGTGAAGCGGCTAGTGGGAGATAAGTTGAATACAAAATCCGACCTATGCTATTTTGTGGGGTATCCCGAGGATTCCATGGGATACGAATTCTACTATGTTTCCGAGGCAAAGGTGTTCGTCTCGAGAAATGCCGTGTTCCTTGAGAAGGAATTTCTATCGGATAGAAAGGGCAGTGTAGTTGATCTCGAAGAAGTTCGAGAACCACAATCTGAAGTTCAAGCACAACAATCAGATAATGAACCAATTCAACAAACCACTAACATACCTCCTGAACCGTCGCTGCGTAGATCCGAAAGAGTTCGGAGAGCGCCCGATAGGTTATTCCTCGTTGATGAAGTTGACCAAGGATGTGATCCTAGAACTTTCAACGAAGCTGTATCGGATACAGACAAGGGACATTGGCTAAATGCCATGAAATCCGAAATGGACTCTATGTACTCCAACAAGGTATGGACCTTGGTAGATCCACCCGAGGGAATCGTTCCCATAGGCTGCAAGTGGATCTATAAGAAGAAAATTGGAGTAGATGGCAAGGTATCGACCTACAAGGCTAGATTGGTAGCGAAGGGTTATACTCAAAAGCAAGGAGTTGACTATGAGGAAACCTTCTCTCCAGTTGTTATGCTTAAGTCCATTAGGATTTTGCTGGCCATCTCTGCGTGGTATGACTACGAGATATGGCAAATGGATGTGAAGACCGCTTTCCTTAATGGGGACATTGAGGAAGAAATTTACATGGCGCAGCCGGAAGGCTTCATATCTTCTGGAGATGAGCAAAAGGTTTGCAAACTCCAGCGATCCATTTATGGATTGAAACAAGCATCCCGTAGTTGGAACAAAAGGTTCGACACAACTATCAAAGAGTTTGAATTTGTGAAAAACCCGGAGGAACCTTGTGTCTACAAGAAGGTTAGCGGGAGTGCAGTGACTTTCCTTGTACTTTATGTTGATGACATACTACTCATTGGGAATGATGTAGGGATGTTGCAGTCGACTAAAGTATGGTTATCCACACGTTTCTCGATGAAGGATTTGGGAGAAGCATCCTACGTATTGGGAATACGGATCTATAGAGATAGATCGAGGAGATTGCTTGGCTTGTCCCAATCCATGTACATAGACACCGTTCTTAAATGGTTTAGCATGGAAGAATCCAAGAAGGGATTCTTGCCAATGTCCCATGGGGTTCGTCTCTCGAAATCCATGCGTCCTCAAACACAAATGGAAATCGAGGAGATGAAAAGGACACCTTATGCATCCGCTATAGGAAGCATAATGTATGGCATACTGTGTACACGACCTGATATTGCGTATGCTGTGAGCGTCACAAGCAGATATCAGTCCGACCCCGGCCCAGCCCATTGGAAGGCTGTGAAGGACATTCTCAAGTACTTGCGAAGAACTCGAGATTTGTTTTTGGTCTATGGGGATACCGAGTTGAAAATAGAAGGCTTCACGGATTCTAGTTTTCAATCGGACGTGGATGACTCGAAGTCAAACTCGGGGTATATATTCAAGGTCAACGGGGGTGCCGTGTGTTGGAAGAGTTCCAAACAAGGCACGACGGCTGATTCCACCACCGAGGCTGAATATATTGCAGCATCAGATGCTTCAAAGGAAGGGTCATGGATTAGGAAATTCATCCAAGAGTTGGGTGTATTTCCGAACGCTAGCAATCCAGTACGGCTGTACTGCGATAACAACGGAGCCGTAGCACAAGCTAAGGAACCAAGAGCTCATCAGAAGTCGAAGCACGTGTTGAGAAAATACCATGTGATCCGAGAGATCATAGAGAGAGGTGAAGTCAAGCTAGACAGAGTCACCTCGGAGGACAATATTGCAGATCCCTTCACCAAGCCATTGTCAGGATCAGTCCACGAGAAACATCGAGAGTCGATGGGACTTAGATTTATGAGTAGTTGGCTTTAGGTCAAGTGGGAGATTGTTAGAGTAGGTGACCGGCAAGCCAACTTGTGGCTGTGGTCTTTCTCTTTTCCTTGTAATAAAACAATCGTTTTTCGTTCGTAATAATAAAATATCTTACTTGGCATTCTATATCTGTTATCCCATGCAAGCAGCATAGATATAGTCCTAACGAGTTACTCTATTACTGTGAGTTGATCTAGTAGAATCGTGAGATAACTCAGCAATGTAATGTAACTGTTAAACCTTGTTCCTAGTCGATGGGTTACGCCAATAATGAGGATACCGGCCTTTCCCTTTTGAGACTAGCACTTAGTGTATGTGTACTGCGTCTCATCAGTCCTCGGTGTTGTGACATCGGCATACTTGAGTGGGTGCTGATACTGGATGAGTTCACTGAACTCCCTCGCCCTAGAAATCTATAAGTGGTTCTCATTCATCGAGTAATAGGTTTCTAAGATATAGTTGTACACCATTAGTCCTTAAGACCCAGACATCACCGTGACTTCACTAGAGGACCGATTGTATCGTGACCTGTCCCTGAGTCCCACCGCGGACCGCTCCAAGGGCCAACGTTCGTGCAATCCGAAATCTAGTGTGAAGTCTGTGCATTGTAGTAGGGGATTCGAGCGCTTGAGTAGTCATGGATGTCCTGTGTGTTCTGACGGTTTATAATCCATGGAATCTCTGGCCAGAGTTGATAGTGGGGTGATTAGGGAAATGTGTTTCCCTAAGTCGCACACGAACGGATTTATAATACCTAGAATGTTCGCACGGTTATTGAACTTTATAAGAGGTCTCGGTGAACCAATGCCTCTAGTTCAATCGGGACATGTGCTACGAAGGGATCGTACTGTACGCTAACTATATCATAAGGTTCTTGCAGGCACTTCATTTGTATCTAGGGAATCATGATGCGTAGTTGCTAGACGCCAATCTTGATTCGTTGGGCACCGATTTGATCGGGATTAGGTAAAATGAGTTCTACTCTAATCGGGACTCTTGGGAGGAGTTCGTATAAGAACAATGTGTTGTTCGAATCACAAAGAGTTGTGAGCCCACGGCTAGTATACACCTGAACCATTGAGGGTCACACTTCTCGTGTAATATAGATCCTTGATAACAACAAGCGTAGATTAATGTGTTAATCTTTAAACGATTGGATGTCGATATGATTGAATCCAAGATTCGTAATTGTGGATTGCGAATCGGAATAAACGTAGAGAAAGAGAGAAATGTGGAATTTAGTGAACTTTCTAAATTGGGAAGTTTCCCGATTTAGCAGGTCCACTGAAGTGGAAGTTTCCAATTTTGGAAATTGGAAATTTCGAAGAGGCACTCGTATCGACGAGGACTTTGAGCTCGTCACAAATATAATTTTGTGGACGATCGTTTATTAGAAACGAGGCCGACGAGGGAATGGGTTTAATGCATCAGTGGGTCAAGCCCAATGACTTAAGCCCGCTAGGGTTGAAAACCCTAGATATAAATAGACCTCAAAAGGAGTTTTGAGATCAGATTTTTCAGCACCAAAACCCTAGCCGCTCAGCCCCATTCGGCCGTTGCATCTCCGCCGCGCCACCGCCGGGAAACCGCCGGTTTTTCTCCTCTTTCTCCTTCGTTTTATTCGTGTTGTTATCTAACTCGTTTACATCTAGTGCTGTAGTTCGAGTGGGTCGAAAATACGAGGTGAAACCTAATTGGAGAGGAGCTGCTGCCCCGACGAATCCACGCACCGCCGCACGCGCCGCACCGCCGCTCACGCGCCGCCGCTGCCGCTGCCACGCGCCGCCGCTGCTGCTGCCGTTCGTCGCCGCTCGTTGCTTGCTGGATCAGCTTGTTCCAGCCGTGAGGTGCAGCCCCGAGGATTGGTAATTAGCAGCTTGTACGTGACTCGTTCTAGGATTTCGATTCGTCGAAATCGCACGCTACAAGAGGTAATTAAATCGGAACTTTCGTAATTCGATTCGAACATGTTTGTATGATTATTAATTTACGAGCATGAGTAATATGTGATTACGTGTTTCGATTTCATTAAATGATGAATAAGCATGTTTCGTGATTTTTCGGTTTTATGTATTTTTCAATTAAATCGAAAATTACCATATGTATGGCGGAAGCGTTAAGGTACGTTGACTATGTGATTAGTATTGCATGTAATCGAAACTAGTTCGATATAAAATTTTTAAATTCCGCTGCGTATACATGCACGATCCCCAACACTGAGTACCAAATGAAACGAACCATGCCAACATCGTGACGAGACCCAATATCAATACTTCGGATTTCATATCATGGACCGTCCAAAGAAGGATTCAATAGGGTGGAACCTCGACCCATTGCCTATAAAGAGGCAAGAACCTTGGTATGCGAAGACGCTACAATTAATTTCGGAAGATTGATTGATAAGTCAGGGGCGAATGCCACGGAGAATAACTCCGATAAGTTCATTTAAAAATAATGGATCTTGAAGAACCGAAGGCACACACTCTTATTCAAAAGATTTCAATACATTATTGTGTGTTTTTATTCATACAATTTGATCCCTTTATAGTTTATATTGGGTTCAGTTGCTCTAATCTATGAAAATAAACTAAGATATTGGAATCATTATTCAAATAATCAAATCAGCCACAAATCAGCCAATCTAATCAACATTTATTGAAACTAAATTAGGAAAGCATTTTAAATCATTGTCTTGATCTTCCAAGGCTGAAATGCACTAATAAAGAGCCCTCGTATCTCCTAAAAAGTGTGTGTATCTTTCATTGTTGAAAACTTTAACATTCCAAACGCTTATAATATGTGATCGCATCAATTAGAACATTCCAAGATTTATATCTTTGAAATTTGATCTGGACCAATTTAAAATGTGAATAGAAAACTTTTGAAATCTTTGATTGCTTGATGTGATTGGGATCACTTCAGGATCGCAACCAGGCGACTAGCAGTTCTAACGGAGATAATCTGAATGCTTGTAAGTGGTTATAG
The DNA here is from genome assembly GCF_056151865.1 of Erythranthe guttata. Classification (NCBI taxonomy): domain Eukaryota; kingdom Viridiplantae; phylum Streptophyta; class Magnoliopsida; order Lamiales; family Phrymaceae; genus Erythranthe; species Erythranthe guttata. Next base: position 11,706,167 of record NC_142546.1, on the reverse strand, counting down.
TCGTTAAATTTGCCGACTAAAACTAAGATTTTTGTATGGCGAGCATGTAAGAATCTACTTCCTACTTATCGTAATCTAACGAAAAAAAAAAGGTTTTAACAGACGATTTATGCCCCATGTGCGGAGTTGAGGAGGAAGATATTCACCATATTCTTATAAAGTGCTCTTTTTCTAGGTAGGTGTGGGCACTAAGGCTCCATTTGATAGAATTAAGCATTGAACACTAAATGTTGAATAAATAACTGAATTGTTAAGCATAATGTCTGAAGACTGAATGCAGAATGATTAAGTTTGTTTGATTACTATAAATTTATTATATCTTAATCGTATAATTTTACTATATTAGCCCTCAAAATTGTGAACATATGTTTAAAAGTGTTCACTCGGTCGGTAAACCGATTGAAAATTCGGTACGCGCCATATGATGAACCAAAAGTTATGCTTAGTTTTCAATAACCTTTTTTTTTAATTATGGTATTTGGTACGATATACAATATTGATGCCCAGTTTACCGTATCGTACCGAATACTAAAATATTTAATATTTTTCGCTTTTGTTTTAAATCTGTTAAGGTTATAACAAATTATAAAATACTTTTAAATTTGAAATGTTTTTTCATTATTTCCAAATTAGCCTCTATTGAAATCACTTTTTATAAAATACTATTAAATTTGATCTCAAACTCTTGTTTGAGGTCTATTTATACTAGGGTTCTCAACCCTTGTGGGTTTAAGTCATTGGGCTTGACCCACTGATGCACTAAGCCCATTCCCTCGTCGGCCTCGTTTCTAGTAAACGATCGTCCACAAAATTATAACAAAATTATATTTGTGACGAGCTTAAAGTCCTCGTCGATACGAGTGCCTCTTCAAAATTTCCAATTTCCAAAAGTGGAAACTTCCACTTCAGTGGACCTGTTAAATCGGGAAACTTCCCAATTTAGAAAGTTCACTAATTTCCGCATGTTTCTTTCTCTACGTTCATTCCGACTCGTAATCCACAATCACGAATCTTGGACTCAATCATATTGACCTCCAACTTTGCAAAGATTAACATATTAACCTATGCTCATTGTTATCAAGGATCCGTATTACACGAGAAGTGTGACCCTCAATGGTTCAGGTGCATGCTAGCCGTGGGCTCACAACTCTTTGTGATTCGAACAACACATTGTTCTTATACGAACTCCTCCCAAGAGTCCCGATTAGAGTAAAACTCATTTTACTTAATCGCTGATCAAATCGGTGCCCAACAAATCAAGATTGGCGTCTAGCAACTACGCATCATAATTCCCTAGATACAAGTGAATTGCCTGCAAGAACCTTATGATATAGTTAGCGTACAGTACGATCCCTTCGCAGCACATGTCCCGATTGAACTAGAGGCATTGGTTCACCGAGACCTCTTATCAAGTTCAATAATCATGCGAATGTTCTAGGTATTATAAATCCGTTCGTGTGCGACTTAGGGAAACACATTTCCCTAATCACCCCACTATCAAATCTGGCCAGAGATTCCTTGGATTATAAACCGTTAGAACACACAGGACATCCATGACTACTCAAGCGCTCAAATCCCCTACTACAATGCACAGACTTCACACTAGATTTCGGATTGCTCGAACATTGGCCCTTGGAGTGGTCCGCTGTGGGACTCAGGGACAGGTCACGATACAATCGGTCCTCTAGTGAAGTCACGGTGATGTCTGGGTCTTAAGGACTAATGGTGTACAACTATATCTTAGAAACCTATTACTCGATGAATGAGAACCACTTAAAGATTTCTAGGGCGAGGGAGTTCAGTGAACTCATCCAGTATGAGCACCCACTCAAGTATGCCGATGTCACAACATCGAGGACTGATGAGACGCAGTACACATACACTAAGTGCCAGCCTCAAAAGGGAAAGGCCGGTATCCTCATTATTGGCGTAACCCATCGACTAGGAACAAGGTTTAACAGTTACATTATATTGCTGAGTTATCACATAATTCTACTAGATCAACTCACAGTAATAGAGTAACTCGTTAGGACTATGTCTATGCTACTTGCATGGGATAAGAGATATAGAATGCCAAATGAAATATTTTATTATTACGAACGAAAAACGATTGTTTCATTACAAGATAAAAGGAAAGACCACAGCCACAAGTTGGCTTGTTGGTCACCTACTCTAACAATCTCCCACTTGACCTAAAGCCAACTACTCATAAATCTAAGTCCCATCGACTCTCGATGTTTCTCGTGGACTGATCCTGACAATGGCTTGGTGAAGGGATCTGCAATATTGTCCTCCGAGGTGACTCTGTCTAGCTTGACTTCACCTCTCTCTATGATCTCTCGGATCACATGGTATTTTCTCAATACGTGCTTCGATTTCTGATGAGCTCTTGGTTCCTTAGCTTGCGCTACGGCTCCGTTGTTATCGCAGTACAGCCGTACTGGATCGCTAGCATTCGGAAATACACCCAACTCTTGGATGAATTTCCTAATCCATGACCCTTCCTTTGAAGCATCTGATGCTGCAATATATTCAGCCTCGGTGGTGGAATCAGCCGTCGTGCCTTGTTTGGAACTCTTCCAACACACGGCACCCCCGTTGACTTTGAATATATACTCCGAGTTTGACTTCGAGTAATCCACGTCCGATTGAAAACTAGAATCCGTGAAGCCTTCTAATTTCAACTCGGTATCCCCATAGACCAAAAAAATCTCGAGTTCTTCGCAAGTACTTGAGAATGTCATTCACAGCCTTCCAATGGGTTGGGCCGGAGTCGGACTGATATCTGCTTGTGACGCTCACAGCATACGCAATGTCAGATCGTGTACACAGCATGCCATACATTATGCTTCCTATAGCGGATGCATAAGGTGTCCTTTTCATCTCCTCGATTTCCTTTTGCGTTTGAGGACGCATGGATTTTGAGAGACGAACCCCATGGGACATTGGCAAGAATCCCTTCTTGGATTCTTCCATGCTAAACCGTTTAAGAACGGTGTCTATGTACATGGATTGGGACAAGCCAAGTAATCTCCTCGATCTATCTCTATAGATCCGTATTCCCAATACGTAGGATGCTTCTCCCAAATCTTTCATCGAGAAACATGTGGATAACCATACTTTAGTTGACTGTAACATCCCTACATCATTCCCAATGAGTAGTATGTCATCAACATAAAGTACAAGAAAAGTCACTGCACTCCCACTAACCTTCTTGTAGACACAAGGTTCCTCCGGGTTTTTCACAAATTCAAACTCTTTGATAGTTGTGTCGAACCTTTTGTTCCAACTACGAGATGCTTGTTTCAATCCATAAATGGATCGCTGGAGTTTGCAAACCTTTTGCTCATCTCCAGAAGATACGACGCCTTCCGGCTGCGCCATGTAAATTTCTTCCTCAATGTCCCCATTAAGGAAAGCGGTCTTCACATCCAATTGCCATATCTCGTAGTCATACCACGCAGAGATGGCCAGCAAAATCCTAATGGACTTAAGCATAGCAACTGGAGAGAAGGTTTCCTCATAGTCAACTCCTTGATATTGAGTATAACCCTTCGCTACCAATCTAGCCTTGTAGGTCGATACCTTTCCATCTTGTCTAATTTTCTTCTTATAGATCCACTTGCAGCCTATGGGAACGATTCCCTCGGGTGGATCCACCAAGGTCCATACCTTGTTGGAGTACATAGAGTCCATTTCGGATTTCATGGCATTAATCCAATGTCCCTTGTCTGTATCTGATACTACTTCGTTGAAAGTTCTAGGATCACATCCTTGGTCAACTTCATCAATGAGGAATAACCTATCGGGCGCTCTCCGAATTCTTTCGGATCTACGCAGCAACGGTTCAGGAGGTATATTAGTGGTTTGTTGAATTGGTTCATTATCTGATTGTTGTGCTTGAACTTCAGATTGTGGTTCTCGAACTTCATCGAGATCAACTACACTGCCCTTTATATCCGATAGAAATTCCTTTTTAAGGAACACGGCATTTCTCGAGACGAATACGTTTGCCTCGGAAACATAGTAGAATTCGTATCCCATGGAATCCTCGGGATACCCCACAAAATAGCATAAGTCGGATTTTCTATCCAACTTATCTCCCACTAGCCGCTTCACGTAAGCAGGACAACCCCATATCCTAATATGTTTAAACGTGGGTTTCCTGGAGTGCCAAAGTTCATAAGGTGTGGAGTTAACTGCTTTGGTATTAACCTTATTCAGCAAATACACGGCAGTTAGGAGTGCATGACCCCACAGGTATGCCGGTAACTCGGTGAACCCCATCATAGATCGAACCATGTCTAACAGTGTTCGATTCCGACGTTCGGAAACTCCATTAAGTTGAGGAGTTCCAGGAGGAGTCCATTGAGACAGAATCCCATTCTCTTAAAGATAGTTTATAAACTCAGTATTTAAGTATTCGCCACCACGATCGGATCGTAGTTTCTTAATACGTCTACCGAGTTGGTTTTCTACTTGGTGTCTAAAATCTTTGAACTTTTCAAAAGTTTCAGACTTATACTTCATTAAGTACATGAAACCATACCTAGAATAACTGTCGGTAAAGGTAACGAAGTAGTTAAAACCACCCCTAGCACTAACGCTTAGTGGACCATACACGTATGAATGGATCAAATCCAAAAGACCCTCGGCTCGTTCAATCTTCCCTTTGAAGGGAGTTTTGGTCATTTTTCCTTTAAGGCAGGATACACAAGTTCGAAGTGATTTCACGTCCTCCAAGGAGAACAATCCTTCACTTACAAATTCGTTCATCCTTCTCAAGGAAATATGACCCAGTCGAGCGTGCCAAAGTTGTGCGGGGTTAAGACTTATATCTTTTCGTTTTGCTGATATAACGTTAATTGGTATTTCACTTGGATTTAGTTCATATAAGTTGTTTATAAGTTGTCCATTACAAATCATTTTTGATCCTTTTGTATAATGCAAATCGAATTTCCAAAAACAAAAGTAAAACCTTCATTATCCAAAACAGGAATAGAAATAAGGTTTCGAATAAGTGACGGAACAAATAAACAATTGTTCAAAACAATGGAAAAACTTGAATCCAAAACAGAAAGATAAATCGTCCCAATGGCTTCAGCATCAACCCTTGCTCCGTTGCCCATTCTTAGGTAGGTCTCACCCACATTAATCCTCCTACTTCTTGTCATGAGCTGCAAATCATTACAAAGATGTGAGCCACAACCAGTATCCAATACCCAAGAAGAAGATTTAACGGACAAATTAACTTCAACTAAATACGTACCCTTTTCAGAACGTTTCTGATCGAGGTAAGCCTTGCAGTTGCGTCGCCAATGGCCCTTCTTTCCACAATGATGGCAAGCGTCATCAACTTGCTTGGTGACCTTGTCCTTCTTCACTCCGCTCGACTCGCCCTTCTCAAGTTTCTTGCTCGGGCCGAAACTCCTTTCTTTCCTTTTCTTCTGGAAAGAACCTTTCTTCGCAGAAGGAGCAACTAGGAGAACAGATTTCTCCTTCTTGATCGTGGACTCATAGCTGACCAACATGTTCAACAACTCATCCAATGGTGGATCGAGCTTGTTCATGTTGAAGTTCACTATGAACGATTCATAAGAACTAGGAAGGGACAGTAGGATCAAATCCACCGAGAGCTCGGCCGGGAGGGTGACATCAAGGCTCACCAACTTCTCAAGGAGAATGATCATCTTGAGACCGTGCTCGTGGACCGAAGCCCCTTCACACAGCCTCATGGTGATCAACTCCTTAGTAGCTGAGTACCTCGATGCCCTAGTATTCTCACTGTACATGCTTTCAAGATGATGCTTGATATCATAAGCATGCACGTGAGACTCATACATCCTCGCGAGCTCTGGCACCATGGATGCTAGCATGTAGCACCTCGCATGGAGGTCGTCCTTCTTCCATGCCTCGAAAGTGGCAGTCTCGTCAGCAGTAGCAGTCGCAGGGAGAGCAGCGAGGGGGCATTCATTTAGCATATAGAGACGCTCCTCGACTTGGAGCACAAGTTTCAGATTGCGAAGCCAATCCAAATTGTTTGGACCGGTGAGTTTGTTTTGGTCGAGGATAGAGGAAAGGGGACGTATGGCCATTGTTGCTGAGAAAATTTTAAGAAGACAATAATTAGAGTTTATTTCGTAATAATCGTGACAATTAAAATTTTGGACTTTTATATTTTAATTGTTCTCCCACTAATTTTATCGAATTCCACCACCCTCTAGCAGACAATCGAGAAAACTTATTTTTCTTTAATGGGCTTTAGGTCCAATAGCGCTAATGTAACCCGTACTTAATCTATCCCGATTACATAACCCTAAAGGTAGAGTACTATCAATCACATCACTATGTGACCCTAAAGTTTTATTTACCTCACACTTGATAATGACCTAAGTTAATCTAGCGAATATCAAAATCTTCATGTGTCAAGTCTAGCCTACCAATATGAGATGTCATAGATCCAACTATATCAAACTAATGCAATCCCTAGTTAATCTAGCCGACCACATTAATCCAATAGAATTTTATCTATGACCGTATCTCCATCTAATGTCAATTAAATTACAGCTTATCCCATAATTGCACTCCCCGCTAACACGGCTTACTACACTATTATGAGAGGCTACACATAATTTAATTGTTGGTAGAAGGAAAGAAAAATTCAACAATTTGGTTTTTCTTTATAGCTTGATAATTGTTCTTGATTAAGAATGAGGGATTTTATTTATTAAATCTTATTAGCTCATCGGAAGTATTAGGTTATGATCGTTTGTGATTCCTACAACTATGTTCTCTAGGTATGTGGAAACGCATATTGATCCTAAGAGAGACATACGATCATCATCGTACTTAATTACAATCATTCATCTCATGAATGAATTAATTAATACGATTAATTGCAAATATAATTAACGGACTCCCTTCATTCATAAATCAATCAAATAGGAATGAAGTCCATTAATTATTTGCCATTTAATTTGTGTTCCATTAATTAAACTATTTTAACGATTAAATTAAATAATTAATCCAACACTATTCTTTGAATTCAAATTAAATTAATGGATCAATTATCTAATTGGGTCTAATTGATAAATAATTTCAAAAATTAAAAATCAATTAATTTTAATATTAATATCAGAAAATCAATAAAAAAAATTTATATCTTCTGAAAATATTCAAAATATTTAATTAATATTAAACCACCCAATTTGATAACACCAAAATTCAACAATTCAACAAATCGAAGCATGCTTTCGAAAGCGATAAACACGTTGACAAATAAACGATTAACCCGTGGCTCTGATACCACTTTTGGGGATCGTGCATGTATACGCAGCGGAATTTAAAAAAAATTAGATCAAACTAGTTTCGATTACATGCATACACTAATCACATAGTCAACGTACCTTAACGCTTCCGCCATACATATGGTAATTATCGATTTTTATCAAAACATGTAAAACCGAAAAATATAAAACATGCTTGTTCATCATATTGCAAAATCGAAACATGTAATCGCATATTACACATGCTCGTAAATTAAAGTTCATACAAACATATACGAATCAAATTTACGAAAGTTCCGATTTAATTACCTCTTGTAGCGTGAGATTTCGACGAATCGAAATCCGAACTCAAACCCGTACAAGCTGCGTTATACCACTCCTAAGGGCAGGAATACCACCAAACGGCAGCTGGTCCGACGGTGAGGCGACGGCGGCGTGTGCGAGTCAGCGGCGGCGCGTGGGCGAAGCAGCGGCGCGTGGGGCGGTGCACCGACGGTGCAACGGTGCCTTCGAGGCTGCAGCTCCTCTCCAATCAGGTTTCACCTCGAATAAACCGATCTCCCCCTACTGTAGCACTAGATACAAAGGGGTTAGATAACAAGGGAAATACGAGAGAGAAAGAAGAGGAAAACCGGCGGTTTTCGGCGGCGAACGGCGCCGGTGCGGCGGGGCAGCGACGGCCGAGAGGCTTGGGCGGCTAGGGCTGAACGGCTAGGGTTTTTGGAGTAAAAAATCTGATCTCAAACTCTTGTTTGAGGTCTATTTATACTAGGGTTCTCAACCCTTGTGGGGTTAAGTCATTGGGCTTGACCCACTGATGCACTAAGCCCATTCCCTCGTCGGCCTCGTTTCTAGTAAACGATCGTCCACAAAATTATAACAAAATTATATTTGTGACGAGCTTAAAGTCCTCGTCGATACGAGTGCCTCTTCGAAATTTCCAATTTCCAAAAGTGGAAACTTCCACTTCAGTGGACCTGTTAAATCGGGAAACTTCCCAATTTAGAAAGTTCACTAATTTCCGCATGTTTCTTTCTCTACGTTCATTCCGACTCGTAATCCACAATCACGAATCTTGGACTCAATCATATTGACCTCCAACTTTGCAAAGATTAACAAATTAACCTATGCTCATTGTTATCAAGGATCCGTATTACACGAGAAGTGTGACCCTCAATGGTTCATGTGTTAGAGTATGTGACCAATAAGCCAACTAAGTGTTGTGTTTTCTCACGCTACTCGTAAATAATCTATTTCAAATTAATGGTAAAATACCTTTTGGCATTCTATATCTCTTATCCCATGCAAGCAGCATAGATATAGTCCTAACGAGTTACTCTATTACTGTGAGTTGATCTAGTAGAATCGTGAGATAACTCAGCAATGTAATGTAACTGTTAAACCTTGTTCCTAGTCGATGGGTTACGCCAATAATGAGGATCCCGGCCTTTCCCTTTTGAGACTAGCACTAAGTGTATGTGTACTGCGTCTCATCAGTCATCGGTGTTGTGACATCGGCATACTTGAGTGGGTGCTCATATTAGATGAGTTCACTGAACTCCCTCGCCTAGAAATCTATAAGTGGTTCCCAATCATCGAGTAATAGGTTTCTATGATATAGTTGTGCACCATTAGTCCTTAAGACCCAGACATCACCGTGACTTCACTAGAGGACCGACTGTATCGTGACCTGTCCCTGAGTCCCACCGCGGACCGCTCCAAGGGCCAACGTTCGTGCAGTCCGAAATCTAGTGTGAGGTCTGTGCATTGTAGTAGGGGATTCGAGCGCTTGAGTAGTCATGGATGTCCTGTGTGTTCTGTCGGTTTGTAACCATGGAATCTTCGGCCGGAGTTGATAGTGGGGTGATTAGGGAAATGTGTTTCTCTAAGTCACACACGAACGGATTATAACACCTAGAACGTTCGCACGGTTATTTAACTTAATAAGAGGTCTCGGTGGACCAATACCACTAGTTCAATCGGGACATTTGCTGCGAAGGGATCGTATTGTACGTTAACTATATCACAAGGTTCTTGCAGGCACTTCATTTGTATCTAGGGAATCATGATGTGTAGTTGCTAGACGCCAATCTTGATTCGTTGGGCACCGATTTGATCGGTGATTGAGTAAAATGAGTTTTACCCTAATCGGGACTCTTGGGAGGAGTTCGTATAAGAAAAATGTGTTGTTCGAATCACAAAGAGTTGTGAGCCCACGGCTAGCTTACACCTGAACCATTGAGGGTCACACTTCTCGTGTAACATAGATCCTTGAAAAACAACAAGCATAGATTAATGTGTTAATCTTTGCGTAGTTGGATGTCAATATGATTGAATCTAAGATTCGTAATTGTGGATTACGAGTTGGAATAAACGGAGAGAAAGAGATATGCAGAAATTTAGGGAACTTTCTAAATTGTGAAGTTTCCCAATTTAGCAGGTCCACTAAATTAGAAGTTTCCAATTTTGGAATTGAAAATTTCAAAGAGGCACTCGTATCGACGAGGACTTTATGCTCGTCACAAATATAATTTTGTTATAATTTTGTGGACGATCGTTTTTAAGAAACGAGGCCGACGAGGGGGTGGGCTTAATGGATCAGTGGGTCAAGTCCAATGACTTAAGCCCATGAGGGTTATGAACCCTAGTATAAATACAACTCATATGATGAGTTGAGATCAGATTTTACAGCCCCAACCCCTAGCCGCATGATGCACGGCCGTCCTCCGCCTCACGGTTGCAGCCCCGCCGCTGCACCGCCGTCGCGCCGCCGCTCGGCCGCCGCGCCGCCGCCGGTTTCTTCTCTTTTCTTCCTCGTCTTTATTCCCGTTGTTTTCTAACTCTTCTGTATCTAGTGCTGCAGTTAGAGTGGGTCTAGTTGTACGAGGTGAAACCTAAGTGGAGAGGAAGAACGCAACTCCACCACCGCCAGCCCCGCACGCGCCGTCGCCGTTGCCACGCGCCGCCGCCGCTGCACCTCATGTGCCGCCGTCGAGATCAGATCGGACCAGCTGCTGTTCGGTCGGTTCTTCGCAGCCTTGGAGTTGTTTAATAGCAGCTTGTACGTGTCTTAGTTTATAGATTTCGATTCGTCGAAATCTCACGCTTCAAGAGGTAAAATCGAAAACCCATGCGAATTAATTCATAATTGGATTATGTTAATTAATTAGTGAGCATGACAATTATATGAAGAATGTATGTTTTCGATTTCATGATGTCGTATGCAAGCATGCTCGTCTTTGTTTTTCGTTTTGTTTAATTTCGATTAAAATATGAAAAATTACCATGTGTATGGCGGAAGCGTTAAGGTACGTTCAATTAATTGATTTATGCATGTGATCGAACATTGAGTTCGATTAAATTTTGTTTTCCGTTGCGTATACATGCATCGATCCCCAACAGTGGTATCAGAGCCACGGGTAATCGATTAATTGTCAACGTGTTTAATCGCTTTCAAAAACATGCTTAATTTGTTGAATTGTTAAATTTTTGGTATTATCGAAATTGGGTGTTTTAATTTTAATTGAATATTTTGAATATTTTCAGAAATTTTTTCTGATTTTCTACAGCTGACCATCCGGTCCGCACCGAAACAAAAAAAAATATTATTTTAAAATTTCTGAAATTAAAATTAAAACAAATTGATTTTTAATTTTTGAAATTATTTATCAATTAAGCCCAATTAGATAATTGATCCATTAATTTAATTTGAATTCAAGGAATAGTGTTGGATTAATTTATTAATTTAATTGTTAAATTAATTTAATAAATGGAACACAAATGTTATTACATGGCAAATAATTAATGGGTCTCGTTCTTATTTGATTGATTTATGAATGAAAGAGGTCCGTTAATTATTTTGCATTTAATCGTTTTAATTTATTAATTCATATGATGAATAATTGTAATTCAGTACGATGATGATCGTATGTCTCTCTTAGGATCAATATGCGTTTCCACATTAGAGAACATAGTTGTAGGAATCCCAAACGATCATAACCAATAATTCTGATAAGATAACCATAACTTAATAAAAATCCCTCATTCTTAATTTCTAAGAATAATTATCAAGCTATAAAGGAGAACCGATTTGTCGTTCTTTCTTCTTTCCTTCTACCAACGATTAGATTATGTCTAGCCTCTCATAATAGTGCAGTAAGCCGTGTTAGCGGGGAGTGCTATTATGGGATAAGCTGTAATTTAATTGACATTAGATGGAGATACGGTTTAAGATAAAATTCTATTAGATTAATGTGGTCGGCTAGATTAACTAGGGACTTCATTAGTTTGATAGAGTTGGATCTATGACATCTCACATTGGTAGGCTAGACTTGACACACGAAGATTTTGATATTCGCGAGATTAACTTAGGTCATTATCAAGTGTGAGGTAAACCAATCTTTAGGGTCACATAGTGATGTGATAGATAGTACTCTACCTTTAGGCTTATGTAATCGGGCTAGATTAACTACGGGTTACATTTGCGCTATTGGACCTAAAGCCCATTAAGGAAAAATACGTTTTCTCGTTTGTCTGCTAGAGGGTGGTGGAATTCGATAAAATTAGTGGGAGAACAATTAAATGATAAAAGTCCAAATCTTTAATTGCATTCATTAATAATGAAATATCTTTTATGTAAGTCTACTTAAAAGTTTCAGTATAAATGCTAAGAATCCCTTATCGTCAATTCTCGACACGAACAAAACTTAATGGCAATAATTACCTTGATTGGCTCAATAAAATTCGTTTGGCGCGTTTGCTCCAAGAGCAAATTGTGCATACTCAAATAAATACCCCGACCAAACTTCATGATAACTCGACTCACTAGGGAACCACCACTTATTAGAAGTGGAAGAAGGGTGTCCATTACGACGAAGTGTTATACGATAGCACCTAGTCGCCCAAGTTAGCAAGGAACTATGAGAACCACCTTTATGTTAATGACATATAGGCTCGCCTTGAGATCGTGTGTGGTGAGAACATTATGGCAATGAGGTTCGCGACAACTGAGGAGTTGATGTCTCTTAGACTGAGCTAGAGGACTACGGTCTTGAAGCATGGTTTCAAGATGACTCACTCTTAAAGAAGTTGTGTGACCACAACGTCGTTCTCCCATCAGAGATCTCGGTATCTCATACTTCCATCACTCACTAACTATTATGAAACGTTCATAATTAGTTTCAACAAGAATATGGTTGAATCTCCTTTTGAAGGAGTTGGTCAACATGTTGTAATACGAGTCGGTTATAAAGGAAGAGAAGTATGTTTTGCATTTGGTAGTTTCTATATCTTTTACTAAGAATAGTTAAAAGTCGAAGAAGATAGCAAAAGGAAAATAGTTTCCGGCCTAGCAAAAGATAGACTAGGGGTAAATCAAGTATTCACAAGGCCAAAGAAAACAAGCATATAAGTGATGCTTGCTTCCAATGTGGAAAGACAGACCATTAGGCTCTGTAAACTGTAAGGAGTGTCTTGCTCAGAAATGTTCTAAGAAAGATACGTTATTCATTGAACTTATATGAAGTATAATCCAATGAACTTTAGGTTAACCCGAACTCGATATAGAAGTCAAAACCCCGCAAAACTTTGGTACGCCCCGACTAGGTCACATATCTTTAAGAAGGATGAACGAGTTTGTCCGTGAGGGATTATTCACCTTGGATGATGTGAACTCACTTCAAACTTGTGAATCTTGTCTTAAATGAAAAATGACCAAGTCGCCATTCAAAGGGCAAATGGAACGTGCCGAAGGTCTCTTGGATTTGATCCATACAGAGATGTGTGGCCCACTAAGCGTTAGTGCAAGGGGTGGTTTCAACTACTTCGTTACCTTTACCGATGATTTTTCTAGGTATGGTTTCGTGTACTTAATGAAGTACAAGTCTGAAATTTTTGAAGGGTTCAAAGATTTAGACACCAAGTAGAAAACCAACTTGTCGCCGTATTAAGAAGCTGCGATTCGATCGTGATGGCGAACACTTAAGCGCCGAGATTATTGACTGTCTAAAGGAGAATAAGATTCTCTCTCTCAATGGACTCCTCCTGGAACTCCTCAATTGAATGGAGTGTTCGAACGTCGGAATCGAACCCTGTTGGACATGGTTCGATCTTTGATGGGGTTCACCGAGATGCCGGCATACCTGTGGGGTCATGCACTCCTAACTGCCGCGTATTTGTTGAATAGGGTTAACACAAAAACAGTTTGTTCCACACCATATGAACTACGGCATACCCGATAATCCACTTACATGAAATGGCTAGTGGGAGACGAGTTGGATAGTCGATCCAACTTATGTCATTTCGTGGGGTCTCAAAATTGTTTTTGATGCTTATTCTACTATCCCTTGAAACAAAAGTGTTTGTCTCGGGGAATGTCACCTTCTTAAAGAAGAATTTTCTATGTGATAAAATAAGTGTATGGTAGAACTCGAAGAAATTCGAGAACCACGAATTGAAGTTCCAACACCATAAATAGGACAAGAGCCAATCAAAATCTAATCACCCATTAATGTACCTTTTCAACAAACTATGTGGAGATTCGAAAGGATCCATAGAGAACTCAATAGGCTTATGATCATCGAAGGTAGTCAAAATGAGTTTGACCACGGATATGATCCAAGTACCTTCAATGTGTATGTATTTGATGCAGACAAGGGACATTGGCGTGAAGCCATGAAATCCAAAGTGGATTCCATATATTCCAACAAGGTATGGACCTTGATGGATCCACCCAAGGGAATTTTTCCCGTTGGATGCAAGTGGATCTACAATCTTTAAGATTGGAATAGATGGAAAGGTATCGACCTATAAAGCTAGATACGTGAAAGATAGTTATACTCTAAGACAAGTTGTTGTCTATGAGATAAAGTTTCACAAATAGTTGTCCTTAAAATCCATTAGGACTTTGCTAGCCATTTCTGCGTAGTATGAGTACGAGATATGGAAAATGAATGTGAAAACCACCTTCCTCAATGGCGAGATTGAGGGAATCAGAGTGGAACAGCCGGAAGGCTTCACATCTTGTCGATATTGGCAAAATGTTTGCAAAATTCCAGCGATCCATTTGTGGATTGTGTTGGGTTTCGGGCACGTGTACGCAGCGGAAAACAAAAATTTTATGCGATTTAAACAACTTTAAAACACATAAACACATGCCCGATAATTATAACAATTAATTGTGTACCTTTGTGCTTCCAGCGAAATTAAAAACGACAGACATGCTCAATTATTTAACCGAATTTAAATCAATTAGCATGCTCGCGTTTAAATCAAATAATCATGCTCGCAATAATAAAACCAATTTCATGTAGTCACATAAAATCATACAAGTTTCTTATTAAAACGAACATGCATATATTAATTTAAATGTAACCGAATCGAATGACAATAGATTCGAAACATTACCTCTTGAAGTGTGAGGTAGGCGCACTAAGCAAAGCTAGATTGCCACGGAAACCAATCCGTGCAATACGGGGCAGCAACGGCAATGCAGCGATGGCGATGATCCGAGCTACGGCGGCGCGTGTGATTCACGCGCTGTCCTTGAAGCATGAATCGAATGACGATTCAAGAAGATGGATAGTTGCTCTTCCCACTCCTATTGATCCAACCTGTTTGCTGATCTGAAATTACCTCCTTGCTCCAACTTCAATATCTCCATGCTTATTTATTGGATGAACAATTCCTTCTGGAATATTGTAGATTTATGAGTCGTAAAGCTGCTGTCAAACTTTTACGTCCATCCGATCACCGGTTGATTTATGGCGAATTTTCTCGCTGGACAGCGCAGAAAATCCGAGAGCAGTTTTTCAGAATTGCCTTCTCGCATCTTCGATTCTTCAATCTTCCTCCTCTTGGATTTCACCTCGTATACTTCGATCTACTAAATACGTGGCACTAGCCACGTAGTAGTTAGAAAAATGGAAGAATAGAAACAAGGAAAGAAATACCAAAAGGATCGGCCAACGGATGGCCGATTCCGGCGAGATGGTGGCGACATCGGCGGTGATGCCCGCGGGTTGAGATTGGCCGAGAGAGGTGAGAGTGGCTAGGGTTTGTTCGTGTATTCTCATTAGTGTAAGACCTATAAATCAAGTATTTATAGTGTCTTGCATAAAACCCTAACGGGCTTAAGTTGGACAGGGCCCAACAGCTTAAGTTCGTTAGTTCTTTTACTTGCTCGTCTCTCTCAATTCAATGATCGGAAAATTGTAACGATTACATTATCGGAACCATTATAATGTCCTCGTCATTACGAGTGTCAACTCTCGATCCAACTTTCCAAAAGTGGAAACCCTAATTCAGTGCACTTTCTATATTTGGAAACTTCTCGATTTAGAAAGTCCACTAATACGTTTGCCTATTCTTTTCCTTTTCTTATTATCATTCATAATTCCAAATTACGAATGTTCGAGCCAATCATATTGACTTCCAATCATGCAAAGATAAACCATTTTATCTCTGACCGTTTATTCAAAGATCTCATGTGCACGAGCAGTGTGACCCTCGATGGTTCAGGTGTAAGCTAGCCGTGGGCCCACAACCCTTTGTGGTCAAAACTCGTCCCCTTAGAGTTACGATTAAGATGAAACTCGTTTCACCTTAATCACCCAACGAATCAAGATTGGCATCTAGCAACTACGCGTCATGATTCCCTAGATACAAATGAAGTGCCTGCAAGAACCTTCAGATATAGTTAACGTACAGTACGGTCCCTTCGATTCATATGTCCCGATTGAACTAGAGGCATTGGTTCGTCGAGACCTCTTTATATGTTCAATTACGGTGCGATCGTTCTAAGTGTTGTAATCGTCACGTGCATGACTTAGAGAATCGAATTCTCTAATCATCACTTAGTCAGCTCTGGCCAGAGACTTAGAATGATTACAAACTTTCAGAACACACAGGACATCCAAGACTATTCTAGCGATCGAATCCCCGACTACAATGCACAGACCTCCCACTAGATTTCGGACTGCACGGACACTGGCCCTTGGGATGGTCCTCGGTGGAACTCAGGGACAGGTCACGATACAGCTGGTCCTCTAGTGAAGTCACGGTGATGTCTAGGTCATAAGGACTAATGGTGTACAACTATACCATAGATATCTCTACTCGATTATTGGGAACCACTTAGAGATTTCTAGGGTGAGGGAGTTCAGTGAACTTGTCAACTTACAAGCACCCACTTATGCATGCCGATATCACAATACCGTTTACTGATGAGATGCAGTACACATACACTAAGTGCTAGTCTCTTAATGGGAAAGGCCGATATCCTCATTGGTGGCGTAACCCTTCGACTAGGAACACGTTTAACAGTTATAATACTTAAGTAAATATCTCACGATCCTAATGATCAATTACTAGTACTTGTAATAACTGTAAGGACTATATCTATGCTTGTGAAGAAGGGACAAAGATATAGAATGCAAAGGTGTTTTATCATTAATACGAATAAAGGTTCGTTTATTACAATAATAAATACTAAATACGAAAGACCACAGCTACATGTTGGCTTGTTGGTCACCTACTCTAACAATCTCCCACTTGACCTAAAGCCAACTACCCATGAATCGCAATCCCATCGACTCTCGATGTTTCTCGTGGACCGATCTCGGTAAAGGCTTCGTTAAGGGGTCTGCAACGTTCTCTTCCGAGGTGACTCGTTCTACTTTAACTTCACCTCTATCAATGATCTCTCGGATCACATGATACTTTCTCAGAATATGCTTCGACTTCTGATGAGATCACGGCTCCTTAGCTTGCGCCAAGGCTCCGGTGTTATCACAATACAACGGTACTGGATCACTAGCATTAGGAATGACACCCAACTTTTGGATGAACTTCCTTATCCAAGTCCCATCTTTTGCAGCTTCGGACGCTGCAATGTATTCCGCTTCGGTAGTGGAATCGGCCGTCATGCTTTGCTTGGAACTCTTCCAACACACGGCACCACCATTAAGCGTGAATATAAATCCCGAGTTCGACTTTGAGTCGTCCACATCTGATTGAAAACTAGAGTCGGTAAAACCCTCTAATTTCAACTCGGTACCCCCATAAACCAAAAATATATCCTTAGTCCTTCGTAAGTACTTGAGGATATCTTTCACGGCTTTCCAGTGAGCCGGACCGGAGTTAGACTGATATCTGCTTGTGACACTCACAGCATACGCAATATCGGGTCTCGTACACAGCATGCCATACATTATGCTTCCTATGGCAGAAGCATAGGGCGTCTTTTTCATCTCCTCGATTTCACTAGGTGTTTGCGGACACATAGATTTCGAGAGACGAACCCCATGGGACATTGGCAAGAATCCTTTCTTCGATTCTTCCATGCTAAACCGTTTCATAACGGTGTCTATGTACATGTTTTGGGATAAGCCAAGCATCTTTCTTGCTCTATCTCTATAGATGTGTATTCCTAATACATAAGATGCTTCTCCCAAATCCTTCATTGAGAAATGTGTGGACAACCATGCTTTCGTTTGTTGCAACATCCCTACGTCATTCCCAATGAGTAGAATGTCATCAACGTAAAGCACTAAAAATATCACTGCCCTCCCACTAACCTTCTTGTACACACAAGGTTCATCCGGATTCTTCTCAAAATCAAACTCTTTGATAGTTGAGTCGAACCTAATGTTCCAACTACGGGATGCTTGTTTCAATCCATAAATGGATCGCTGGAGCTTGCAAACCTTTTGCTCACTTCCAGAAGATATGAAGCCTTCCGGCTGCGCCATGTAAATTTCTTCCTCAATGTCTCCATTAAGGAAGGCGGTCTTCACATCCATTTGCCATATCTCGTAGTCGTACTACGCAGCTATGGCCAGCAAAATCCTAATGGACTTCAGAATCGCGACTGGCGAAAAGGTTTCCTCATAGTCAACACCTTGCCTTTGAGTGTATCATTTTGCTACCAATCTAGCTTTATAGGTCGATACCTTTCCATCCACTCCAATTTTCTTCTTATAGATCCACTTGCAGCCTATAGGAACAATTCCCTTATGTGGATCTACCAAGGTCCACACCTTGTTGGAGTACATGGAGTCCATTTCGGATTTCATGGTAGTTAGCCAATGTCCCATGTCCGCATCCGATACGGCCTCATTGTATGTTCTTGGATCTTGTCCAAGATCAACATGATCTTCATCATTCTCGAGGAGGAATAACCTATCCGGTATTTTCCGAACTCTTTCGGATCTACGTACCGTAGGTTCAGGAGGTATATTAGTGGTTTGTTGTATTGGTTCGATTACTTGTTCTTGCGCTTGAACTTCACTTTGTGGTTCTTGAACTACTTCAAGTTCTATCATGCTGCCGTTTCTATCGGATAGAAACTCCCTTTCCAAAAAGGTGGCATTTCTCGAAACAAACGTCTTTGCTTCCTTGACATAATAGAATTCGTATCCCATTGAGTCTTCGGGATACCCCACAAAATAGCACAAGTCGGATTTGCTATCCAACTTATCTCCCACTAATCGTTTCACATAAGCGGGACAACCCCATATCCTAATATGTTTGTAGTTGGGTTTCCGGGAATGCCAAAGTTCATAAGGTGCGGATTTAACTGCTTTGGTGTTAACTCTATTCAGCAAATACGTGGCAGTGCGAAGTGAATGACCCCACAAGTATGCCGGTAAATTCGTGAACCCCATCATTGATCGAACCATATCCAATAAACTTCGATTCCGACGTTCGGAGACTCCATTGAGTTGAGGAGTTCCAGGTGGAGTCCATTGAGATTGTATTCTATTCTCTTTTAGATGGTCAATGAACTCGATGCTCAAGTATTCTCCACCACGATCGGATCGCAGCTTCTTAATACTTTGTCCGAGTTGCTTCTCTACTTCGTGTCTAAAATCTTTGAACCTTTCAAATGTTTCGGACTTGTACTTCATCAAGTACACATACCCATACCTATAATAATCGTCGGTAAAGGTAGCGAAGTAGTTGTATCCACCCTTTGCACTAACACTTAGTGGACCACATACGTCTGTGTGGATCGAATCCAAAAGACCCTCGGCTCGTTCCATTTTCCCTTTGTAGGGTGACTTGGTCATTTTCCCTTTAAGGCAAGATTCACAAGTTTTTAGTGATTTCACGTCCTCCAAAGAGAACAATCATTCACTAACAAAATCGTTCATCCTTCTTAAAGAGACATGACCTAATCTAGCATGCCGAAGTTGTGCGGGGTTTTGATCTTTCTCCTTACGTTTTGCTGATTTTCGCCTTAGGGGCCCCCACTACCTTCACCCACTTCGAACTTGCTGTTTGGGAAGGGAACTCTTTCCTTTCTCTTCTTTTGGGAAGAACTCTTCTTTCCAGAAGTAGCAGCAATGAGAACATACTTCTCTTTCTTAATGGTGGACTCGAAACTGATCAACATGTTCATTAACTCATCCAAGGGAGGATCTAGTTTGTTCATGTTGAAGTTCACTATGAACGATTCATAGGAACTAGAAAGAGACAACAGGATCAAATCCAACGAGAGCTCGGCCGGGAGGGTGACATCGAGATTCACTAGTTTTTCAAGGAAAGTGATCATTTTGAGACAGTGCTCGTGGACCGAAGTCCCTTCGCGCAGTCTCGCCGTGATCAACTCCTTTGTAGCAGCGTACCTCGATGCCCTAATATTCTCACTATACATGCTATCGAGATGAGCCTTTATATCGAAAGCATGCATGTGAGACTCATATTTCCTCGCAAGCGCGGGCTTCATGGCGGCTATCATATAGCACCTAGCATGTGTGTCATATTTCTTCCATGCTTCATAAGTTTCCTTTTCAGCATCAGTCGTTGTGGCAGGTATAGTGGCAGGAAGTCTCTCGTTCAAAACATAGAGACGCCCCTCAACGGTTAGCACAAGCTTAAGACTACGCAACCAATCTATGTAACTAGGGCCATTGAGTTTATTGTCGAGGATTGACATTATGGGATTCTTAGACATGATTATCTGAGAGGTACAGAGAAGAGGATTATTAGAGATTCGCGTTAAATGATTGTTACAATTAAATGTTTGGTCTTATGTTATTTAATTGTTCTCCCACTAATTTTATCGATTTCCACTTCCCTCTAGTAGACAAACGAGAAAACTGATTTTTCTTAATGGGCTTTAGGTCCAATAGACAAATATAACCCGTAGTTAATCTAGCCCGATTATATTTGCCCAAAGGTAGATCACAATCAATCATATCCACAATATGACCCTAAATTAATTTTCCTCACACTTGATAATGACCTAAGTTAATCTCGCGAATATCAAAATCGTCGTGTGTCAAGTCTAACCTACCAATCAAAGATGCTCATAGAACTTGATTATGCCAAACTAATGCAGTCCCTAGTTAATCTAGCTGACCACGTTAATCCAACATAACCCTTTTCTATGGCTACCTTCATCGCTATGTCAATTGAATTACAGCTTACTCTACCATAGCACTCCCCGCTAACACGGCTTACTGCACTACAGTAAAGGGCTACACATAATCCAACCGTTACCAGAAGGAAAGAAATAACTCAACAGATTGGGTATTTCTTTATAGCTTGAAATGATTCTTAATTAGATTAAGAATGAGGGATTTTATTAAAAGTTTTTATCTCATCAGAAGGTTCGGATAGGTCTATGGGATTCCTACATCTATGTTCTCTAAAGGTATATGGAAACGCATATTGTCCTAAGAGGAACATACGACCTAACTACATAATTAATTACATTAATTAATTATTGGGTTTTCAAAATAATTATAGAACCTCAACTAGCATAAATCAATCAAATAATGATGAGGCACTACTAATTAAGTTGAACATATAATCAATATTATATATGTGTTCTATTAATTGAAATCAATTTAACAATTTAAATTAATTTAATTAATCTAACACCTATTTACTAAAATAGATGATTGTTGACTCGATTATCTAATTGGGATTAGTTGAAAATAATTTTCCAAAAATTAAAATCAATTTGTTTTAAGATTAAATTTAGAAATCTGAATTTTTTTTATTTTTATTTTTTTCAGCGAACCGGTTAGGCCGACCGGTCTGACCGGTTCGGACCGAAAGGGTCCGGTTCGGCCCGGTCCAGTTGACCCTAATCAGTGGGTCGGGTCAGTCGGACCGAGAACCGGTCTCACCGACCCGAATCCACTTGGATTCGGTCAATTGGATCGCACACAACCATCGAACCGGCCGGTTCGACCGGTTCGATCCGAACAATTAAAAACCGATGTTTTAAAAACAATTTCAGATCCAATTTTCCAATTTTAAACAATTTTAAAGGTGGAAAAAATCTAAACAGTATTTCAAAAATATTTTAAACTTACGAAAACTCCCAATTACATAATACAACAATCACTACTTTAATAAATCGAAGACGCATAAATCATAGCATATATAAACAAACGCAATTAATTGCGCAACGAGCTCTGATACCACTGTTGGGTTTCGGGCACGTGTACGCAGCGGAAAACAAAAATTTTATGCGATTTAACCAACTTTAAAACACATAAACACATGCCCGATAATTATAACAATTAATTGCGTACGTTTGCGCTTCCAGCGAAATTAAAAACGACAGACATGCTCAATTATTTAACCGAATTTAAATCAATTAGCATGCTCGTGCTCGCAATAATAAAACCAATTTCATGTAGTCACATAAAATCATACAAGTTTCTTATTAAAACGAACATGCATATATTAATTTAAATGTAACCGAATCGAATGACAATAGATTCGAAACATTACCTCTTGAAGTGTGAGGTAGGCGCACTAAGCAAAGCTAGATTGCCACGGAAACCAATCCGTGCAATTCGGGGCAGCAACGGCAATGCAGCGACGGCGATGATCCGAGCTACGGCAGCGCGTGTGATTCACGCGCTGTCCTTGAAGCATGAATCGAATGACGATTCGAGAAGATGGCTAGCTGCTCTTCCCACTCCTATTGATCCAACCTGTTTGTTGATCTGAAATTACAGCCTTTCTCCGACTTCAATATCTCCATGCTTATTTACTGGATGAACAATTCCTTCTGGAATATTGTAGATTTATGAGTCGTGAAACTGCTGTCAACATTTCACGTCCATCCGATCGCCGGTTGATTTATGGCGAATTTTCTCGCTGGACAACGCAGAAAATCCGAGAGCAGTTTTTCAGAATTGCCTTCTCGCATCTTCGATTCTTCGATCTTCCTCCTCTTGGATTTCACCTCATATAATTCGATCTACTAAATACGTGGCACTAGACACGTAGTAGTTAGAAAAACGGAAGAACAGAAACAAGGAAAGAAATACCAAAAGGATCGGCCAACGGATGACCGATTCCGGCGAGATGGTGGCGACATCGGCGGTGATGGCCGCGGGTTGAGATTGGCCGAGAGAGGTGAGAGCGGCTAGGGTTAGTTCGTGTATTCTCATTAGTGTAAGACCTATAAATCAAGTATTTATAGTGTCTTGCATAAAACCCTAACGGGCTTAAGTTGGACAGGGCCCAACAGCTTAAGTTCGTTAGTTCTTTTACTTGCTCGTCTCTCTCAATTCAATGATCGGAAAATTGTAACGATTACATTTTCGGAACCATTATAATGTCCTCGTCATTACGAGTGTCAACTCTCGATTTCCAACTTTCCAAAAGTGGAAACCCTAATTCAGTACACTTTCTAAATTTGGAAACTTCTCGATTTAGAAAGTCCACTAATACGTTTGCCTATTCTTTTCCTTTTCTTATTATCATTCATAATTCCAAATTACGAATGTTGGAGCCAATCATATTGACTTCCAATCATGCAAAGATAAACCATTTTATCTCTGACCGTTTATTCAAAGATCTCATGTGCACGAGCAGTGTGACCCTCGATGGTTCAGGTGTAAGCTAGCCGTGGGCCCACAACCCTTTGTGGTCAAAACTCGTCCCCTTAGAGTTACGATTAAGATGAAACTCGTTTCACCTTAATCACCCAACGAATCAAGATTGGCATCTAGCAACTACGCGTCATGATTCCCTAGATACAAATGAAGTGCCTGCAAGAACCTTCAGATATAGTTAACGTACGGTACGGTCCCTTCGATTCATATGTCCCGATTGAACTAGAGGCATTGGTTCGTCGAGACCTCTTTATATGTTCAATTACGGTGCGATCGTTCTAAGTGTTGTAATCGTCACGTGCATGACTTAGAAAATCGAATTCTCTAATCATCACTTAGTCAGCTCTGGCCAGAGACTTAGAATGATTACAAACTTTCAGAACACACAGGACATCCAAGACTATTCTAGCGATCGAATCCCCGACTACAATGCACAAACCTCCCACTAGATTTTGGACTGCACGGACACTGGCCCTTGGGATGGTCCTCTGTGGAACTCAGGGACAGGTCACGATACAGCTGGTCCTCTAGTGAAGTCACGGTGATGTCTAGGTCATAAGGACTAATGGTGTACAACTATACCATAGATATCTCTACTCGATTATTGGGAACCACTTAGAGATTTCTAGGGTGAGGGAGTTCAGTGAACTCGTCAACTTACGAGCACCCACTTATGCATGCCGATATCACAATACCGTTTACTGATGAGATGCAGTACACATACACTAAGTGCTAGTCTCTTAATGGGAAAGGCCGATATCCTCATTGGTGGCGTAACCCTTCGACTAGGAACATGTTTAACAGTTATAATACTTAAGTAAATATCTCACGATCCTAACGATCAATTACTAGTACTTGTAATAACTGTAAGGACTATATCTATGCTTGTGAAGAAGGGACAAAGATATAGAATGCCAAGGTGTTTTATCATTAATACGAATAAAGGTTCGTTTATTACAATAATAAATACGAAAGACCACAGCCACATGTTGGCTTGTTGGTCACCTACTCTAACAGATTGAACCTAGCATCCCATTAAATTAGAATGTTTGATTCCACACGAAAATCAAAGGGATTTGATTTAGTGAAGAGTTCGAAAGAGCCTTAAGTTCACAAGAAGGTTAGTGGGAGCGCCATTACGTTTAATAGTGTTTTGTGTTGGTGGCATTCTACTCATTGGGAATGATGTAGGAATGTTGCAGTCAACTAAAACACGGTTGTCCACACGTTTCTCAATGAATGAATTTAGGGTAAGCTTCCTACGTATTAGAGGATACGTATTTATAGAGATAAATAGAAGAGGTTGCTTAGCTACCCTAATTCATATTATAGACTTCATATGGTTTATGCAGTAAAGCGTCACTGTAGATTTCAGTCTAACCCCAGCCAAGTTAGTTGGATAGATATGAAAGAAATCCTTGAATACTTGCAAAGTACTAAGGACTTGTTCATATATAGTCTGTGGGGATTCCGAGTTGAAAGTAAAGTCGTTCGACGACTTTAGCGTTTCAATCGGAAATGGACAACTTTAAAGGACGTGAGGGATTATATTCAAGCTTCATAACGGGGTGCCGTGTGTTGGAAAGAGTTCCAAATGGAACATGACGGCGGATTCCACCTCCGAGGCTTAGAATAATGCGGCATTGGATGACGCAAACGTAGTAGTTTGGATTTGAAATTACATTCAAATGGACCTGTTAAATCGGGAAACTTCCCAATTTAGAAAGTTCACTAATTTCCGCATGTTTCTTTCTCTACGTTCATTCCGACTCGTAATCCACAATCACGAATCTTGGACTCAATCATATTGACCTCCAACTTTGCAAAGATTAACATATTAACCTATGCTCATTGTTATCAAGGATCCGTATTACACGAGAAGTGTGACCCTCAATGGTTCATGTGTTAGAGTATGTGACCAATAAGCCAACTAAGTGTTGTGTTTTCTCACGCTACTCGTAAATAATCTATTTCAAATTAATGGTAAAATACCTTTTGGCATTCTATATCTCTTATCCCATGCAAGCAGCATAGATATAGTCCTAACGAGTTACTCTATTACTGTGAGTTGATCTAGTAGAATCGTGAGAAAACTCAGCAATGTAATGTAACTGATAAACCTTGTTCCTAGTCGATGGGTTACGCCAATAATGAGGATACCGGCCTTTCCCTTTTGAGACTAGCACTTAGTGTATGTGTACTGCGTCTCATCAGTCATCCATGACTACTCAAGCGCTCGAATCCCCTACTACAATGCACAGACTTCACACTAGATTTCGGATTGCACGAACGTTGGCCCTTGGAGTGGTCCGCTGTGGGACTCAGGGACAGGTCACGATACAATCGGTCCTCTAGTGAAGTCACGGTGATGTCTGGGTCTTAAGGACTAATCGTGTACAACTATATCTTAGAAACCTATTACTCGATGAATGAGAACCACTTATAGATTTCTAGGGCGAGGGAGTTCAATGAACTCATCTAGTATGAGCACCCACTCAAGTATGCCGATGTCACAACACCGAGGACTGATGAGACGCAGTACACATACACTAAGTGCTAGTCTCAAAAGGGAAAGGCCCGTATCCTCATTATTGGCGTAACCCATCGACTAGGAACAAGGTTTAACAGTTACATTACATTGCTGAGTTATCTCATAATTCTACTAGATCAACTCACAGTAATAGAGTAACTCATTAGGACTATATCTATGCTACTTGCATGGGATAAGAGATATAGAATGCCAAATGAAATATTTTATTATTACGAACGAAAAACGATTGTTTTATTACAAGATAAAAGGAAAGACCACAGCCACAAGTTGGCTTGTTGGTCACCTACTCTAAGAGAGCGGTCGTGGATAAACATTTTCCAAGCGGATAAGATAGCTAGTACTGGAGAGAAAAGAAAATGGATGAAATAAATAGGGTTACGTAATAAAAAATCTTAAAAATATGACCTGTAAGGGAAAAATAGGTATATTAAATTTTAGTTTGTTAAATATTAATCTAATTAACTAATTAGGAGGTTTTCACTAATAAAGCAAAAGGGATTGGATTCATTTTTATTATACGTAACTAGTGAGGGATTCTCACTAATAATCCCTATACTATGGGGCTCTTTGAGAAAATTCTCAAACATATCATTAATAAGGAGATACCTAATCCATATTTCACTCTTTGAGATAAACCATACTCCTTTCACATTCTCTCTTAATCCCAAAATTGCACTTACACTATCTTCTTTCCATACTCGCATCCTCATTTACATTTTTCCTTTTTTTAAGAAAAAAAAAAAAAAATTTCGTTTCTTATTTACTATTATTTTATATTTTATATCTATAATTTTTATAAATTTTTTTCAGGAAATAAAAGATAAAAAAAATATAGGCGAACAAAAAAAGAACAAAAGACTCAAACAATAAAAAATTTAGGCAAAACCAAAAGGTTTTAACAGACGATTTATAGTCGTTAAATTTGCCGACTAAAACTAAGATTTTTGTATGGCGAGCATGTAAGAATCTACTACCTACTTGTCATAATCTAAGGAAAAAAAAGGTTTTAACAGACGATTTATGCCCCATGTGCGGAGTTGAGGAGGAAGATATTCACCATATTCTTATAAAGTGCTCTTTTTCTAGGTAGGTGTGGGCACTAAGGCTCCGTTTGATAGAATTAAGCACTGAACACTGAATGTTGAATAAATAACTGAATTGTTAAGCATAATGTCTGAAGACTGAATGCAGAATGATTAAGTTTGTTTGATTACTATAAATTTATTATATCTTAATCGTATAATTTTACTATATTAGCCCTCAAAATTGTGAACATATGTTTAAAAGTGTTCACTCGGTCGGTAAACCGATAGAAAATTCGGTATGCGCCATATGATGAACCGAAAATTATGCTTAGTTTTCAATAACCTTTTTTTTAATTATGGTATTTGGTACGATATACAATATTGATGCCCGGTTTACCGTATCGTACCGAATACTAAAATATTTAATATTTTTCCCTTTTATTTTAAATCCGTTAAGGTTATAACAAATTATAAAATACTTTTAAATTTGATATGTTTTTTCATTATTTCCAAATTAGCCTCTATTGAAATCACTTTTTATTTTTAGGGCCGATTGTTGTAATTTGAATGTCAAATTCAAGAATTAATTAGTTTAAATATTTATTTTTAATTTTTTTTTAAATAAGAAAATATATTTTTGCTTTTACCGGTATGGAACCGAAAAAACAAAATTAATTATGGTACAAAATTTCGAAGTACTGCAATTTTGATTTACCGAAATTCGGTACGGTTCGATACAATTTTACGGAATTAACACCCATATATATATTAATATATTATAACTATTAATAATATATGAATGAAAAATTTCAGTGTGACCTTTATAATTATTTGATCATATTCTTTTCACTAGTAATATTGAATAAATAAAAAATACCATAAAAGAAAATTTGGATTCCACCCTTCCAACAGTAAAAGGACAATTCAATTCCTATTTAAAAATAATTATGAAAGGACAATTATGTGGAAACCATCTTTCATCTATAAAATGAATAATTTGATTCTCTTTGCAACAAGAACGAAGAAAGAGAACTATAAAGGGAGGGACAAAATTTCATACCGGGATAATTTGGTCTCAAATTCAGTAAACTTACCTCTGAACCAATAAGTTATGATTTTTTGACTGAACCGGTCAGAAGTGAATGGTTTCATCCAGAGGTCACTATCAAACATGCTGAAAATATAATGTCTTACCTAATAAGATGTTAATAGTCATTAAGTGGTCATTAAGAAGTCATTAAGTGCAATCAAACAGGACCTAAGTTATATCCCGTGGAATATTCACAAATGGATTGATAAGGAACTAGTGTCTTGGATTGGGGTGGAAATCGGAACAAAATTTCCGATTTCCGCCGAATCCGATCCGAATAATTCCGATTTTGGAACGGTTTTATCAATTCCGAATTCCGAAATTCCGAATTCCGAAAATTCCGAAAAAAATCGGATCGGAATCGGAACTAGATATTGAAATTCCGGAATTTCCGAATTCCGATCCGAAATTAATTCCGATTTTTCCGATTTTTTTCCGATTATTTCCGATATTTTCCGATTATTATTAACATTTAGTAATTATTATATATAGTCAATTTTTTTATTTATTTTTATATTTAAAAGGTTCAAAAGGTAAACCCTAATTCATTCTCACTCTCACGTTGCGCCGCTGCACCAACCCTTTACTCTCTCCCGTAAATCATCGCTCATTTCTCCTACCACCACCGCCCCAGCCCGTCCCCTCATCTCTCCGTCGAGAACCACCAGCGCCACCCTCATTCTCTCCGCCGAGCACCAGCCGCGCCGCCCCTTATTGTCTCCACCGAGCACCAACCGCGTCGCCCCTTATTTTCTCAGCCGAGCACTAGCCGCGCCGCCACTTGTTGTCTCCACCGAGCACCAGCTGCATCCCTTCATTCTAGAGGTACTTCATAGAAATCGATCCTTTATTACTCTTAAAATTGCAAAAAAATAAAATTATTGGCAGAACATATCAATCCCCTGTTTTCTTCCTTCTGCAACCTAAACCTACTGAATTAATTTTTATTTTTGCATATTAGTTATTGAAATATGTTACTTGTTATATCTATTACTGAATTTGTTTGAACTTGAATTCAAAATGTTTGTAGGGGCAACCCGCAGATTAATTGTGGAGGATAATCCTTTGGTAGACTTTGCTGAGTTTCCCAATAAATTGTTAAGGCCTTCATTATATATTGCAACATTTTAAGTGGAACTGTTAGAGGGGCTTTTTGAGATGGTAAGTTGTCTCCCATTTATTAATTTTATGAATTGTTAGAGGGGCTTTTGAGGTGCTTCTTCATGAATATCTTATTCTAATACATAATTTGTATCATAATCTTATGATTTATGTTTTTTTCTTACATCTCCTATTGAGATGCTTCTTGGTTGTGGCTAACATATTAATGTCAAAACATCTTATATGATAATTCAAAATATTTGCTGAAAGTTTAAGATGTATGCTTCCTAAGTACAATTTATGAGTTCATCAGCTCCTTATGTTACGAAGGTCGATTTTTTTTTTTCTCTTTCTCTTAAGATCCAATAAGCTCCTTCAATTTGATGTTTATGAGTTTAGGGGGAATTACACATCCCCTCATATATCCTTGTTTGGAACTTGTGATCCCTTCTGCTCTAATTGTCATTTACCTATTGCAACTATTTGAGGAATTAAGCTTTAAGGGCAAAACAAGGAGAGGAACAAGAGAAAATTTTGGTAGCAATGTAATTGATCTAAGATACATCTTTAGTGTGTGCTCAAGATTGGTTCGAGAAGCGGTCCTTTAGTTGATGTTGAAGAAGACCTCGATAAGCTCTTATCAATAGAAAAGAGTATGTATTCGTCTTCAATTTTATAAGACTTTTACTTTGTTACAATTATTTCTAAATGTTAATATTTTTGATTGTTTTTTCATTGTAGATATCAATGCATTCAAGGTTAACAGTTGAGAAAAATTGGAGAGTGATTCTATGTGGATGTCCTCTCGGTTTTTTTGTTTGGATGTGTATTAGGTGTTGTATTGTTGGTATTTTGAACCTAGGCATGCTTGTTCCCTTTATTTCTGTTTTTATAATTTAATTTCATCAAGAAAGCAGTTTGTTGTTGATGTTATTAGTATTGTTCTACTGTGTGTCTGTCTTTATGATGAAGTAAGTCTTTTTTTATTTTTTTTATTATTAATATTATTCATTCACTGATATATTTTGAAAAAAAAAATTTTTTTTTTTGGAAAATCTGAATATTCCGAAAATTTCCGAAAATATTCCGAAAATTTCCGAAAATTTCCGAAAATATTCCGAAATTTTCCGAAAATTTCCGAAAATATTCCGAAAATTCCGAAAATGAAATATTCCGAAAAATTCCGATTTTCCGAAATTTCCGAAAAAATCGGAATCGGAATCCATTTTTAAATTCCGAAAAAATCGGAATCGGAATCGGAATGGCTAATTGACTTCCGAAAAAAATCGGAAATATTCCGAAAGGCCTAAATCTGATCTGATCCGTCCGATTTCCACCCCTAGTCTTGGATATTGCGTATGAAGTCATTAACAACACAAAGCTACTTTGGAGAAGTGTATCTTGATATGGTGGGAGATTTGACAGATATTTTGTGACAGCCTAAATCCGTCACCAGTAGTGACCGAATGAGTGACAAATATGTGACTAAATATACTACTGAAATTTAGAATTTTTTAATGACCAATATGTGACGAATCAGTGACGAATTTTGTAACAATCGACTCTCAGTCACATTTCGGTCACAAATATTTTGACAGAAATTGATTCAGTCACAAATTGGTCACAAACTTTTGATGAGTGTAACAATTTGATTAATGTCGGTCACAAATCCGTCACCATATCCTGCATGTGACCAATCCGTCACATACATTACGGTCACAAATCCGTCACCGTTTAAGTTTTGTCATTAATCCGTCACTATGTTTATCCGGTAAGAAATTGTCACATACATGTCAGACACTAATCCGTCACATTTTATGTTTCGTCATTAATATGTCACTATTATAATTATTGTGTTAATTACTATGTTAATTTTCGTAAATTCACTTTAATACACCAAAAATGAATAAATTGAAAATATAAATTCAATTTATTTGTGTTTTATTATTTTTTTAGTTCCACGAAATAGGAGATTGGACGTTTGAACATTTACTATTTTTTATGGTAACAAATGTATTTTATTCTTAATTAATTAATTCACTTATATGTTTAATAAAAAAATTGTATTCTCAAATATTAATTTGATGAATGATTTACAGTTAGTTCTCAAATATATAATTAATTATCGTGAACACAAATCTAACTTATAAAACATACTAGTTTGTATAAACTTATTTAATTTATATTTTTTTTTTTATTTGCCAAAAGTTGCTAAATATAATTAAGGTGGTGTTTGCAAATGATTATTTAAAAGCAGAAGTTAGTGATTGTGATTTAAGTTAGGTGGTGTTTGCAAATGATTATGTAAAAGCAGAAGTTAGTGATTGTGATTTAAGTTAGTTTTAAGTGTTTATTTCTAAAAGTTGGGGGTGTTTGCAAATATTTCGAAAAATGAACTAAAATTGAAAAAGCAGGGTTAGGGGTGCTTTTAAAAAAATAGCTTAAAGCAGATTATTTTAAGAGAAGCAAAAACAAAAGTTGATTTTGCAAACACCTAAAAATAGATTATGAGCAAAAAAAATCGCATAATCACTTTCAAAAAGCATTTGCAAACACCACCTTAGTTTTAAGTGTTTATTTCTAAAAGTTGGGTGTGTTTGCAAATATTTCGGAAAATAAACTAAAATTGAAAAAGCAGGGTTAGGGGTGTTTTTAAAAAAATAGCTTAAAACAGATTATTTTAAGAGAAGCAAAAGCAAAAGTTGAATTTGCAAACACCTGAAAACAGATTATGGTGGTGTTTGCAAATGATTATATAAAAGCAGAAGTTAGTGATTGTGATTTAAGTTAGTTTTAAGTGCTTATTTTCAAAAGTTGGGGGTGTTTGCAAATATTCCAGAAAATGAACTTAAATAGAAAAAGCAGGGTTAGGGGTGCTTTTAAAAAAATAGCTTAAAGCAGATTATTTTAAGAGAAGCAAAAGCAAAAATTGATTTTGCAAACACCTGAAAACAGATTATGAGCAAAAAAAACCGCATAATCACTTTCAAAAAGCATTTGCAAACACCACCTATGAGCAAAAAAAACCGCATAATCACTTTCAAAAAACATTTGCAAACACCACCTAATTGATAATAATTGATTTAACAAATTAACTAATATATATATATATATAAAATAAAATAGCAGTTGAGTAATTAACTCCCCCACTACGACACTGTCATGAATTCTAGGCCCAAAAGGCCAAAACAAAGTTTATGTTCAAGAATACAGATCTGCCGTCGTCTGCGCAATACAGTTCCACACTTGAACACGGCTTTAATTATTTATTTTTCTCCAATTTAACACCGCCAAACATCGCTCATCGGCGACAGTGGTAGAACACGGGATTTAAAAATTTCTATGGTTCGGCAACAGCTCAACAGTAGCGGCGTTGAATTGCAGATGATTTATGCGATTGAGGGACGGCGACGGCGCACCGTTGACGGAAACTTTCCTAGTCGACACACTACCACTTGGGCATAAGGGTAAATTTCACCATTGATTTGGAAATACAGATGAAGATGTTTTCTATTTGTATTGTAAATTCATAGGTGGGTGAAAAATCGAGTAGAATCATCTGGTTTCTACAGATATTGATATAATTAGGCTATAAATTTTAGGGTTTCACACTTAAATCCTGTATTCTCAACCTTTTCATGGAGATTAGATGTATTTGGCTTTATTGGTAGTGCCTTGTATTTATGATTAAAGTAATTTCAATGGTTTTTGTTTTTGTTGTTGAGAGAAGTTAGAATTATGCATTTATGTTGTTAGGGTTGCTTGAAATGGAGGCAAAAATAACCTATGATCTTGGTAGAATGCAAGAGAAATGTCTTCGTGGAGAATTTTGGAGAGTTTCTCCGATCAAGGAGTTGATGCAAATCCTGTATCTTCTCCATCGATTCAAAAGATTCGATTAGATCCTTCCGACTATTGGGAAGATGTCCTTTGACGGATATTAAGTGAGGTAATTCACGTTATTAAGCAAGTCAATATACTCAAGTGGAAGTGTTGATAATGATAACTTGTATGTAAATATTGGCAGACATCGTCGTCACGTCTGAGACCTACTGGACCGGAAATATGGACGGTGGGATCTTCAGCCCTTTATAAATCATAAAAGATCTAATTTGCCTAAAACTTCTCTACAACAGGTGAATGGAGCTTTTTTCGCCTTTTTTGTACTGCATTTAAAAGTAGCAGACATCTAAAGAGATCTTACATACTTTTTACCTTGTTCTAATTATTCCTTGCCTTTTGCTTTAAACAGTTGAAAGATGAAATTCTTTCATGAAAGCCTTCTCGTTTTTCATGAAGAGGAAGATAGATACTAAGGCCATGGATTGTCGATATTGAAGGACGATAAAGAATGGTGTTAGGAATGTGACCTGAAAATTGAAGGCAAAATAAATGGCGGTGACTCAAAAAAAGAGGAGGAATATAAACGAGTTTAGAGCTCATGGTTTCTATACATAAGATATTTATGTTTTGTAATTTTAACAGATTCTTAGCACTAGATACTACTAGCCAAATGAAGTTATGAGATATTGGAAAAGATATGATTTTGTTTTAATAGATATATGCTTTGTGATTTATTTTTTTCGATTTTTTGTCCAAAAATATATTGTAGTAAAATAAAGAGAACAAAAAAAATTATGGTGGTATTGCGAAGAAACGTGACGGATATTTGTGACAATCAATGTGACGGATTGCTTGTGACTGAAATTTGACGGAACATTTGTTACGGATGCATGTGACGGACTTTTTGTGACGATACTTATGACAGATGAATGACAGAATCTTGTGACAGATTAATGACACAAACAAATTGCTTATGACGGAATCTGTCACTAAATCTTGTGACAGATTAATGACACAAACAAATTGCTTATGACGGAATCTGTCACTAAATTTAAGGGAGTTCGACAAGGTATTTGTGACAGAATTTTCCGTCACACAAGTGTGACGGATTGAAAAAACCCGTCACTATTTTAATTAGTGACAAGGCTATTTCTCACGGACGTATTCCGTCACAACTCCGTCACAAAAGCCTATTTGTGACGGATTTTCCTCAATTCGGTCCGCAGGAATCTTATTGCATTTGACTAATTTTCATAGGGGGTATTTGCTAATTTTTTTAACATAAGAAAATTTTCAACAATTCGAAATTACACATGAGTGGTTTTTGCAAAAAAAAAAAAAAAAAAAAAACCCTTAGAATTCACACTAAAAATATAGTATCACAAAATCGAAAATTTTGATGAAAATGGATTTGATTGTTGAGTAAAATCGACCTAAAATTGGCGATAGGCGTAATATAAGTTCATAGATTTAACAGATAAGAATAGACGGTATGAGTTTAGAGGAAAGTTTGCAAACAAGTCCCCTAAATTAGTAAAACTGTAATAACATCCTCAATCAATCCCCTAGAGAACCTGAATTTGTGAGACAAAAATGTGTGAAGGTGGGGTTTTCTCAAAGCTATCAGATGACGTCATTCTGAACATACTCTACAAGCTTGAGGAAGATCCCCGGAACTGGGCTAGGGTGTCCTGCATCTCCACCAAATTCTCCTCTCTCATCAGAACCGTCTGCTTCAGATCTAAATGCTCTCAATCGATTCCCGCCGTCGTTTCCGATCTACTACTTCCTCCCGGTGGCTGGGCGTCTCTTTTCAAGCTTGCCGTATGCTGCCCTGGCCTAATCCACTCAGGCGTCCCCCTCGGTAACTGCGATTTCGGGATTGAACGAGAAATCGGGTCCGATGATCAGAGTTACAAAGAGCACGGATTGTTGGAGTTCACTGTACCTGAAGAAGGAATTCCGGAATCGAGTGTTCCTGCATCAACAGATTGCACGTGGTCATTGCACGACGATTTTTTATTTGGTGAGTCTTCGATCCCTGCTGCAGATTCTATTGCTGCTTGTAAGAGGAGGAAGATTTGTGTTGTTAGACCGCGGAGGTCACATTTGGCGTCGGGGATTTGGAATTTGAGCCGAGAGCAAGGGAATAAATTGCTGGCGAGTCGATTTAAGGGGGATTGCTTGTACATCTGTGATTGGCCAGGTTGCATCCACATTGAGGAGAAGCGTAACTACATGCTGTTTAGGGGTATTTTCAAGAATTTCAAACAGTCGAGGGTTTGGAGGACAATCAGTGATGATAGGAGCAAAATAATTGATTTGAATTGCATATATTGTAGCTCTAAAGAGACATGGGATTTGCATTCTTCGTTTTGTTTGAGGAGGTATTTCGGGTACCATGATGATGGGGAGCCTGTTGTTCGGGCCTATGTTTGTGAAAACGGCCATGTTTCCGGGGCTTGGACTAATTGGCCTTTGTACACTTGAACCTGCAGCAATCGGTACCTTTCTGTTTTACTTAATTATTATTATCGATCTTAAACATTTTGATTTTTGTGCATGTGTTGTTGCTGTGTGATGTTGTTTACTTATGGATTTATTTACATTTACCACTATCATTTGTATTGTTGACTGAATTCTCTAGACATCAAATAGTGTTGGCTGTATTAACTAGATTAGTGATTTAGAAGTATTGATTTGTGATATGAAGGATACGAATTTGAATTAGTATTTTGATTTTTTTGTCTCGTGGCTTGTCTAATTCACGTCTTGTATTTTGTGCATGTTATTTGGTGGCGTTTTCTCTTGCGAATTGTATATTATTAATCTAAGGGGTTACTTAGTTTTTGTTACGGGATGTTTAAGTATTGATGAATTATATGGTTTTATGTAAGATGTGTATAATTCGCATGCATGATAATGTAATGTGTTGGATTACAAATATTGTATTATGAAACTTGTTGGGCGGTTGATAAAACTTTTTGAGATGTTTAACGAAAAAGGCCTTTGGCAAGTGAAGTAAGCAAGTTTCCTTTGTTTCTCGCTATTCCTAGGTAACTAGTATTTGGCATTGAATATTTATTTCTTGAGCTTACAATAGTATACTATATGGATGGAAATTCTTATATAATTTGTTCATACTACGTGAGTAGATACCTATTTTACATCCCAAATGGACTATAATTGGATATAGCATTGTTTCTAGCACAACAAAAAATTCGTCTTCAAATGGTGGTAAATGACCTGTCTCCCTACCTAGAGGCTTCTTTTTCAATTTTAACGTCTCCTTACCAGGAAAAAGATAGACTTTTCATGCTTTGTTGCTCTTAATGTTATAAGGCAAATTTGGTTTGGTTAAATCTTGCCGTGTTTCATAATTTGCTTAGTATAACCTGCAAATTACGAGCTGTAGCATTGTCCTGTTTCGGAGCAAGTGTCCTATGGTCGATGGAAGTTAGCTTGCTCATAATGATTGTAATGTAGGAGGCCTTTTCAGTTAGCACTTTATGACTACATATTTTTTTTCTCTGTCCTAAAGTTGTCTTCCCTGCATGAGCTTGTCTTCACTTCTCTTTATTATATCCATATACAAATTTCAAAAATAAAATTCAGTTCATTTTTATTTTATAATATAACCAATTTATGATTAAAAAAAAGGTTTTAAATAAAAATAAATAAATAACTAAAATGATCTGAGCTCGAGCTTCACAAACTCGACTCGAGCTCGAACATGGTCTTCAAAAGCACAGGGAACATGGTCCTCAATGTGCTCAAGTTCAAAAGATCTTTCAAACCCAGTTCAAGTTCGACTCGTTTAGTCCCCTAAACTCCACCAAACGTTGTCCTTGTAATAGACAAATGGCAATAGTAGATTCCCACTATGCCACAAAATTGCAATATTTAGAACCTTATGACCTATACGTAGGGGTGGAAATCGGAAATGAATTTTCGAATTCCACCAATTCTCATCCGAAAAATATTCGAATATAGAAATATTTTCTTCATTTTGATTTTTGAAATTTCAATTTTCCATCTTTTCCATTTTTTTCAATGGAACTGGAATTGTATATAAAATTACTGAAATATTGATTTTTGATCCGGTTTTAGTTCTGATTGTTTTCCGAAATATATAATATAAAATAGTTGGTATAAAATAATGGACAAAGTTCACTTTGTACCGCTGAATTATGGGGTGTCTCGCATACACACCCCTCAATTACGAAATGTACCAAATATCCCTTACATTTTGTGGTCAAACTTAAAAAAAAAAATATAAAGATTAATTTTCTAATGTTTTCTTGTGCAATGACAATCTTATCCCCACATTTATGGGAAATATATGTTAGTAAAGTATTTAGAAATATTTCAGCCAAAATAAGAAATACTATCCCCTTTATTTATTTTTTTCCAACGTAACTTATCTAGCAAACATCACTTGAATGATTTTTTAAGTAATTGTTTATCTTATTTTAATACTTTATTAATTTGAGGATTATTTTTTAAGGGTTCTTACTTCTTATGATAAAGTCCCCAACCAAGCATGTTTATTATTCTAGGTTTAGGGGCTAGATCTCTTTCACCAAGCCCATCCCTTTAATATTTATTATAAATAAAGGAAACACTTATGTATATCCCAATATTACCCTCAACTATTTATACTCAATTCTTAATTGTAACCCCAATTTAATCAATTTTGTCCACAAAAATCCAATTTTGACCACAAAAATTCAATTTTGACTTTTTTTTGGAGCATATTTAATATGCTCCAATTTCATTCTTTAACTTAATTTAATCTCAATTTGACCCCAAATTTCACAAATTATTCAATTTTGACCCAAAACTTTTTTTTCACCAATATTTCTTTTTTCAAAAAAAAAATTTTGCGGCCGGATTCTGGCGTTGACTTTTCAATTTTTTTATTTTTGTTTTTTTTTTCTTTCGGATTTTTTCGCTTTTTGTTGTTTTTTTTTTACGTCCACCGCTAAACGTTGACCGTAATTTTACTGTCACTGACAGTAAATTAACGTAATTATACTGTCAATGACAGTAAATTAACGTAATTGTACTGCCGTTGACAATACATTTATGTAATTGTGCTGCCGTTGACAGTAAATTAATGTAATATTATTTTTTTTTTGTTTTTTTTGTTTTTTTTTTTTGTTTGATTTGTTGACAAGTCAACGTAATTATATTACTGTCGTTGACAGTAAAATAACTGTAAACACAATAATATTACTGTCAACAACATCAATATTATTATTTTTTTGGGTTTTTTGTTTTGTTTAAGTTATTCACGGAGTAACGTAATAATATTACTGTCTATTATTGTAATATTACTGTAAACACAATAATATTATTGTAGTTGACGGTAATATTACTGTTGTTATAGTAATATCGCTGTCAACCACATCAATATTATTATTTTGTTTGAATTTTTTGTTTGTTTGTGTTATTCATGGAGTAACGTAGTAATATTACTGTCTATTATTGTAATATTACTGTGGTTGACGGTAATATTATGTTGTTATAGTAATATTACTGTCACTCACAATAATATTAATTCTTTTGGTTTTTTATTATGTTTACATCTGTTGAACGGTCAACATAGGAATATTACTCTATTACACAATAATAATGAGTTTTGTTGTGTTAATATTACTGTGCTAGAGATTAATATAGCAATATTACTGTGTTAAACAGTAGTTTAGTTTAATTTTACTGTGTTTAACAGTAATATAGTTAATATTACTGTCAATCACAGCAATATTGCTGTTTAAACGAAAAAAAATGTTACAGAAAGAAAGAAAAGAAGAAAAAAAGAAAAAAAAAAATCGAAAAAGTCAACGCCGGAGACCGGCGAAAAAATCCGGAAGGAAAAAAAAATTAAAAAGTCAACGCCGGAATCGGCGGGAAAAAATTTTTTTTGAAAAGCGTGGAGGTACATGATGTCAGCTGAGCTCCCACCGTCCACTAATATCTTCTTAACCAAGAAGTTGGCCACCGTTGTTGTTACTACCAACGCATCGACATGATCTTCATCTGGACCTTCAAGGTCGGAGGAGTTGAAGACTATGCTATGATCAGGTCTTCGTATTTGATAGATGCGTGCGGATGGAGAAGCACGTTCTTGATTCATGCGTGCTGATCGAGCGAGGGTGCGTCTTGCATTTTGTGAATCGCCACCCGGCGGTCCTCCGGAGATAAAGGAGATGATTCCCCGGGTAGGTTGGTTATCGTTGTTATCTGGGTCGCGTCGATGACCCCCATCCTCTCGTCTTTGCTGTTAATCTCGATTGTTATCTCGGCGTGGAGGATCATCACGGCGCTTGTTTCGAGGCTTATCAATGTATTCGCCTAAATGGCCCTGTTTGATCAGCCTCTCAATCGCCACTTTGAGTTGTGCGCATTCCTCCGTAGTATGCCCTCTGTCCTTATGGAATCGACAATAACGATCCGACTTTTCTCGCTTTGCATTTGGCTGCATAGGACGTGGAGGCTCTGCTAAACCTTTCTGTTCTATCACGTGAAGAATTCCAGTGAGGCGAGCGTTTAACGGAGTGAATCTGTTGTAGAAGGAAGATGATTGACCTTGAGGTGGAAGTGGTGGACGTCGATCATCCCGCCTCCTATTGTCCTGACGGTCATCTTCCCTTTTCCTTTTAGGAGGAGCATGGGTAGAGGAATCTTTTTCCAATATTTATTAATTTACCTTATATCATATACCGGATTGTGATAAAATATTTATGGTAATTAATAAATGACATTATTTTAATTACAATTTACCTTATCATTCTTCAATTTTATAATGCATTTCTTCAATTGAAATTTTAGATCCATACAATCCGTTCATAATTAAAAAAAAATTGTCCATAATTAATATTGATTATAAATATATTATGGTAACATTCTTATCTATATAATATATAAAAGTTGAATTCCATGCCTAATTGATTGACATTTGTCAATTTCAAATGATGACATGTCCTTAATTTCATCTCAAGTGGCAAATTGATTGGTGAAAATAAATCATCAAAAAACATGTCACCATTTTCCAATATTAAAAAGATATTTAATTATTTTATTATATATTTATATCATACCATTTATAAAATGTTCTAAATATATCAACTTTATTAGAAACTCTAAATAGTTTTATTTTTTAATTTAATTTTAATAGTAATTAATTTAATTTAAATCCAATTTAAAATCTTCACTTATTATAATTGTATGATTGATGGTGTTACGAAAATTGTGTATTTTAATTCATAAACTTGGATTTATATAAACAAAATATTGCAGAATAAATCATTTGATATTATACATTTTACATGAACATGACCGGAGAATGTGTTTATTTTTTTACTAACTTAATATCATATTCGTAATTACCAAAATTTCCCTGATGTTTGCTTCCATCTTACATCGACCCCCTTAAGGTATGTTTTTTCACAATTTTTTTTTTATTACGTGGAATATTCACCGAAAAATGCAGATTCTACCCTGCACACGATATTTGTTTATGGTACTTTTCAAAGACAAAAATTACCGTAAGGAGGACTTTACACGAAATATTTATTCTTCTTAAATAATATCTTCACAACTTTTTAGTATTACTATTACCTCCCCTAAGGGTAATTTTTGTATTTAAAAAGTAAGATAAAAGAAATGTCACGTCTGCAAGGGTAGAATCCACAAATTTTTGGATATTACATGGAATAAAAAAGATTCCGTAAAAAATCACACCATAAGGGGGTCGTGTAAGACATAAACAATCATCTGGGGGATTTTGGTAATTACCGATAAGTGGGGGTGCTTTCTGTAATTTAGCCTAATTTCATGAGGATTTTCGTAATTTATCCTATTAACAACGATTCGTTCTTTTCACGTCTTAACGCTTGCTTATACCCTTATATCATTTTAAATAATTTTAATGTCAGTTTGATAATATAATTAAATATTAATTTCTAATCTATATAATATATAAAAGTTGAATTCCATACCTAATTAATTGACATTTGTCAATTTCAATTGGTGACATGTATTCAATTTCATCCCATGTGGCAAATTGATTGGTGGAAAAGATTCCGTAAAAAATCACACCATAAGGGCCGGGGGTCGTGTAAGACAAAAACAAACATCTGGGGGATTTTGGTAATTACCGATAAGTGGGGGTGCTTTCCGTAATTTAGCCTAAGTTCATGAGGATTTTCATAATTTATCCTATTGACAACGATTATCGTTCTTTTCACGTCTTAACCTTTGCTTATACCCTTATATTATTTTAAATAATTTTAATGTCAGTTGATAATATAATTAAATATTAATTTCTAATATATTTAATATGTGTTTCTTGATGTATCAGGTACCACACATAAGGAATTAGATATAAAAGTTGTGAGATTGAATATAATTGTTTTTTTATACAAAATAATAGATAATTGCAAAAACATTGATGCAAAATCAGAATTAGGATTGTGATTAGTATTAGCATTGGAATTACGATTATAATTAATATTCTTTGAATTAGTATTGGTATTAATACTATGATTAGGATTCGGATTAATATAGTATTATAATTAATATTAGGATTAGGATTATAATTATGATTATATAGAATTATAATTAAGATTGTGATTATTGATTAGCACTACAATTAGTGACATGTATTAGTATTATGATTATGATTAGCATTAGGATTAGGATTATGGTTAGAATTATAATTAGAATTATAATTAGAATTAACATTAGCATTAGCATTAGTATTATTAGTAGTAAAATTATTAGGATTATAATTAATGTTAGAAATAGGTTTAGGATTAGAATTATGATTAGGATTAGAACCATGGTTAGTGTTATATATGAATAGGATTAGGAATAGGATAAGGATTTGGATAATATTAGTATTACACTTCTAATCAACATAAGCATATCCAGATTAACATTAACATTAACATTAAAATTAGTATTAGCATTAGAATATGTACATTAGCATTAACATTAACAATATTAACATATTAGTATAAGAAATAGTATTAATATTAGTATTAGTATTAGTATTAATATTAGTATTAGTAATAGTATTAGTATTAATATTAGTATTAATATTAGTGTTAATATTAGTTTTAGTATTAGTATTAGTATTAATATTAATATTAGTCTAAATATCAATATCGGTATCAATATCAGTATCGGTATCATTATCGGTATCGACATTAGTATCGGCATCAGTATCAGCATCTGTATCGGTATCAGTATCAGTATCAATATCATATCGAAATCCATA
Organism: Erythranthe guttata; assembly: GCF_056151865.1. Classification (NCBI taxonomy): domain Eukaryota; kingdom Viridiplantae; phylum Streptophyta; class Magnoliopsida; order Lamiales; family Phrymaceae; genus Erythranthe; species Erythranthe guttata. The sequence goes on along the minus strand of NC_142546.1, from coordinate 11,664,119 downwards.
TCACCTATCAAACTTATAAGCAAATACCTTCGATCACGGTTATTTGTTGATTTGTCTGCATTAACGAAATCCATATCACCTATCATTCTGCGCAATCTAGAATAGAACATACATTAATTGGAAAAGAAGAGTGCTAGTAAAGCCCTTGAAAATGAAATAACCATACGATGCATTTAAACGGCCGATGTAGTTACAAATACAATTACTAAAACATAAAAAAATAAATAAGTTTGTGGCTGATCGAATAAACACTATGCAAAAAATCCCATGTCTCCTGATAGTCTCAGTTACACAAGTAATATTCAATCACTCATCCTTTTAAAAAAAATCCAACTCCAAAGTCGATCAATCTCCTAAAACTTTAAAATAACAAACATGAGACAAAATCTATAATAGAGTGACAACATCTTGATTTCTTCGAGGAGAAAAATGCATTGCATAAATTACCTCACTAAGAAGCCATTTTCTCTACATAGATACACAATTTTGTTCCGGTGATAAAATGTATGTAGATATGTTTTGGACCCTAAAACGTCTCTCCACTCTTTAAGTCTAGAAACGAAGAGACAAAAGATAGAAAGAGTACCGTGAAACAGAGTCGTATAACCCATTTCAAGAATAGATGGTAGGAAATCAGTCCTTCTTCACACCTGTGACACCCATAAGAGAACACACATTTCTTTTCATATTTAACAAAAAGAAACGACAAGTTGCTTAAAGAGAATTGAAAAGTTATGAATGGTATAAGTACATACCCACTTCTCTGGCAAATTAAACCCTATAAAAAAACAATGAACTTATTTAGCGAAAAAATTCACAAAAAATATTACACCGAACACCTAAACTTTTAAAATCATATAATTTCCAAATCTCCACTTTGATTTCAATAAAATCAATGGATTCTTAGGTCCAATTTTGGAAATAAATATGACTTTGAACAACAATTTATAATTTGAAGGAAAAAGGAGAAATTACCCTAATTATGCGACAGACGGAGAGAATGTACTGATGGTGGCGGCTCGCGCTGTGGTGGCTGGTCCTTGATAAGGCCGAAACTCATAGAGAGATTTATTGTGGCGCGGTGCTGGTGGTGCAGACGGTGGCGAAATTTTGGAGAGAGACGAAGGTGAGAGGAAAATAATTGTGGAGATAGGGAAGAGAGGGAGACGTGGCTGGAAACCGAGAAAATAAAAAAATTGGAGAAGGAAAAAATAGAAATTAAATATAAATAAGGGAAAATAAAATTTTCATATCCCGCCTTTCTTAAATTACAACGCACTGAAATATTGTTATATTTATTTTATTTTACAAATTTATATTCCAATATTTGACAACATACTTATGTATCTAGTTATTGCTTAATTATTCTACAAGACATTGTGAATGTCGTTATATTTAATATGCTCTACAACATGCTTAAATGTGTTGTAATATGTTCTGTTAACAACATGCGAAACACGCATCTTGTGAAATATCTATGTTTGAGACTTACAACAACATGCATTTAGTGTATGTTGTCAAATATATAATATTACAACATGCTTTGGCCGTATGTTGTTGATTCCAAGTTGTTAAAAGTCATTTTTCTTGTAGTGTTAGTATCAGTATCAGTATCAACATTTGTATCAATATCAGTATCAGTATGAGTATCACTATCAGTATCAATATCAATATCAGTATCAGTATCGATATTAGTACCACTATCAGTATCAATATTAGTATCAATATCAATATCAATATTAGTATCAGTATTAGTATGAGTATCAATATGATTGTGAGTACTTGTATGAGTATGAGTATCAATATTAGTATGCGTATCAATATTAGTATTAGTATTACTATGAGTATTACTATGAATATCGGTATTAATATCAGTATCAATATTAATATCAGTATTAGTATTAATATTAGTATTAATATAATATTGCTATGAGTATCACTATTAGTATAAGTATTAGTATCAGTATCATAATTATTATTGTTATTAGTATCAGTATTAGTCTTAGTATTAGTATTACTATTAGTATTACTATTAGTATTAATATTAGTATCAATATCACTATTAGTATCACTATAAGTATCAATATTATTATTAGTATTAGTATCAATATTAGTCTTATTCTTAGTATTAGTATTAGTATTAGTATCAATATAACTATCATTATCAATAAAATTATCAGTATTATTATCAATATTAGTATTATTCTTAGTATTAGTATTAGTATCAATATGAATATTAGTATTAGTGCGTATTAGTATTATTATTAGTATTAGTATTAGTATTGGTATGAGTATGAGTATGAGTATTAGTATTAGTATCAGTATTACTATTAGTATCGGTATTAATATTAATATTAGTATCAGTATTAATATTAGTATTAATATTAGTATTAGTATTAATATTAGTATTAGTATTAGTACTAGTATCAATATCACTATAATTATCAGTGTAAGTATCAATATTATTATTAGTATTAGTATCAATATTAGTCTTACTCTTAGTATTAGTATTAATATCAATATGAATATTAGTATTAGTATTAGTTTTATTATTAGTATTAATATTAGTATTAGTACGAGTATGAGTATTAGTATTAGTATCAGTATTATTATGAGTATTAGTTTTAGTATTAGTATCAGTATTATTATTAGTATCAGTATTAGTATTAATATTTGTATTAGTATCATTATTAGTATCGGTATTAATATTAGTATTAGTATTAATATTAGTATTAGTATTAGTATTGGTATTAGTATTAGTATTAGTATTTGTATTAGTATCATTATTAGTATCGGTATTAGTATTAGTATTAGTATTAGTATTAGTATTAGTATTAGTATTAGTATTAGTATTAGTATTAGTATTAGTATTAGTATTAGTATTAGTATTATTATTAGTATTAATGTTAGTATTAGTATTACTATTAATATTAGTATTAGTATTAGTATTAGTATGAGTATGAGTATTAATTGAATTAATATCACTATTGGTAACAATATTGGTATCAGTATTGATATCGGTATTGGTATCAACATTGGTATCAGTACTGATAGTGGCGTATACATCATATCTCTTTTGCAATATTTATAAGTTTTATTGTTGTTTGAGTAATGTGCATCACTAATTAAACGCTATTAGTCATAAACTTGCATATTAGTTGAATATATATTATGTTACTTCTCTGCTACCGTGTTTGTTGTTACCTTAGTTATTTTGCAGAAGATTCACATGGTGTAGTAGATTGCAATCCAAGAAATAGAGTTATACCATATGCTTTACATGATTTCATTTAATCTTGATATCGTGTTTTGCGCGCTTCATGCTTTCTTATTTGTAATATTTAACTTAATTTTATATGTTACAACTCTAAATTAAGAGATAAAATTTATTTTTTTATTTCCTTCCATTTTGTTTTCCTTGAATTGGTATTGTCATAAAGAGATAGTCGTTTACATAAGTTTATTTTTCTTATTTTGAAACCCACATCCGTGCAACGCACGGGTGAAATACTAGTTTTATAGATTATTATACACTCAATGTATCAAATCGTTAATCAATAATATAATTTACTATTTTAGCAAAAACCTAAAAAAATTGTTACACTAGAAAAACTAACCCCCTATAAATACCGCATTGTTTTCATTCATTTATCATAATTCGAACGTGTAACTCAGGGAAACGTTTTGCTTTGTTTCTTTTTTTTTTCTTCCCCTTTCCTTTTCATTTTAAATTTTTGTTATTCTACATAATATTTCAAAAATTGTATTTCAATGTATTTTGTTCTTCAATGATTTTTTTTGTTTCGTTAATATTCGTTGTTACGCTTTATACAATAAATAAGTGTATAAAGTAAAAGAACGATTTTTTTTATTATTATTTGTTTTGTTAATATTTTTTTTGGTTGGGTCTTTATTTTTTTTCATTAATATTATTTTGTTTTTTCATTTTCACGGCTTTATTTATATTCTCATTCATTCTTTCTTCACAATTCTTTAATATTTCATTCACGTCTTTATTTATTTTTAATGTATTCAAACTTCCATTAATTTTTTTTCCAGTCCCATTTTTTTTACATTTTTTTTATTATTTACTATATCTTTTCTCATTATTCTTCATATTATTGTCGTTTTTTGTTATTTTTGTTGTTCATTGTTTCATTGTTATTTTTTTTTTGTTATTTTTGTTGTTCACTTGATTTCACTGTTTACTTTTCTAAATATTTTTAACGTTTTTTTAATGACATCCATTTGTTATCCCATTAAATTATGGGTCCGATAAATTCATGATTTTGAATCTTTATAGATACATATCTTTTATCCCATTAGTATATGCAAGGATGAGATGCGTATTTATTTATTTAATTTTTTATTTTTTTTTCATTTTTGTTTATGTTTTGGAAGTATTAACTATTATATCATCTATAAATCAATATATTGAAATTTATGCATATGAATTCTTTGAAGTAATGAATATTTTGTAATATTTTTCTTCACCCTAGCCATTTATCTCACATTTTATAATAATGTCAGTATTACGAATTTCTTTTCTTTTTCTTTTTTTATGTATTCATATATTTTAATTTATTTTTTTAGTGGCCATTGTTATATTTTTTTAATTCCTATTTGTTTTATATGTTATACCTCTCGGTAACGGTAGTAGTATAACCCAATTGAAATATTTTACTTTGTCCAATTTTTTATTTATGCCCCTTTATTTATGGTATATAAAAGTAATTAGTATTAATATTAATAAAAGTATTAGTATTAGTATTATGATTAGAATTATGATTATGATATGATTTAATTAGTATTAAGATTATGATTATAATTATTATTAGGATTATGATTGTGAATATGATTTAGTATTAGGATTAGGCTAAAGGATTATGATTAGTACTATCATTAGGATTAGAGTTAGCATTAGCATATTATAATTACCATTAGTATTAGCATATTAGAATTATGATCAGCATTAACATTAACAATAGTAGTATGATTAGGACTAGCCTTAGGATTCGAATTAGAATTAGCATTAACATTATGATTAAGATTAAGATTATTATTCGGATTAACATAAGCAGTAGCATATTCGAATTATGATTAGGATTAACATTAGCACTAAAATTAGCACATTATGATTATAATTAGCATTAGCATTAACATTAACATTATCATCAAATTAGTATTAGAATTACGATTAATATTATGATTAGAATTAGTACTAAAATTAGCATTAGCATATTAAGAAAATGATTATCATTAGCATATTAGTATTACTAGATTATGATTATCATTAGCATTAATATTAGGATTATCATTAGCATTAGCATTAACCTTAACCTATTATTATTAGCATTAACATATTAGTATTAGCATATTACGATTAACATTAACATTAGCTTTGACAAATTATGATTAGCAACAGCATATTAGTATTACCATTACCGTTATGATTTTATTAGCGTATTATTATTAGTAATAATATTAGTAATAGTTGTGATGATTAGGATTAGAATTATGTTTATAATTAGTATTAGGATTAACTAAGGATTGTGATTTATATTAGGACATTAACTTTATCATATTATAAATTGTCATTAGCATTAGTGTATGGTGATTATGATTAGCATTAGTATTATGATTAAGATTGGAATTAGGATTATAATTAGCATTATCATTATGATTATAATTAATATTAGGATTACGATTATGATTGGGATTAACATTAACATAAGCATTAACATATTACGTTAAGGATTATCATTAGCATATAGGCTTAGCATTACCATTAATATTAAGATTAAGATTATCACTAGAATTAAAAATAGCATCAGCATTAGAATTAGGATTATGATTATGATTATGATTAGGGTTATGATTAGCATTAGCATTAATATTAGCATTAACATATTAGCATTAGCATTATCATTAGCATTATCATTAGCATTAGTGTATTAGGATTAACATTAGTATTAACTTTAGCATTAGGATTAACATTAGAATTATGATTAACATTAGCATTAGTATATTAGGATTAATATTAGCATGAATATTAGTATTAGTGTTACCGTTATGATTAGCATTAGCATTACCATATTAGTATTAATATTAGTATTAATATTAGTATGAATATTAGTATTAGTAATATGATTAACATTAGCATTAGCATATTAGGATTAGTATTAAGATTAACGTTTGCATTAGCATATTTTGGTTTCTATTAGGATTACTATTATTATTAGGATTATGATTATGATTATAATTAAAATTAGCATTATCATTAGAATTATGATTATGATTAAAAATATGATTAGGATTATTATTAATATTAGGATCAAGGTTAACATTAGTACTACAATTAGTTTAGGGTTATGATTAGCATTAACATTAGCATACTAGGATTAATATTAGCGTACTATGATTAACATTAATATTAGCATATTATGATTGACGTTGGCATTAGCGTATTAAGATTAGCATTAACATTAGCATTATGATTATTATTAGCATTGACATTGACAATGATATTGACACCACTAACATTAGCATATTAGGATTACCATTAGCATTTGTATAACCATTACTAATAGTATTATTATCAGATAAGTGTTAAGATTTGTCTTGGTAATGATAACGGTAATGGTAATAATATGGTAATGGATGGTAATGACAATGGTAATCTCAATGGTAATGGCAATGGTCAGTGGCGAATCCAGGATTTTTGCCAAGGGGGTTCGAAATTGTAGAAAAAAAAATTTAAATATTACTTTATAAAAATAGTGGAGCAAAAATTTACAATTTACAAATTTTAGGTGAATTGTGGAATTATTTAAAGTGAAAAAATGTGAAAATGTTAAGATTTATAAAAATAGTGGACCAAAATACAAATTTTAGGTGAATTGTGGAATTATTTAAAGTGAAAAAATGTGAAAATGTTAAGATTTATAAAAATAGTGGACCAAAAATTTACAATTTACAAATTTTAGGTGAATTGTGGAATTATTTAAAGAGAAAAAATGTGAAAATATTAAGATTTGAAAAAGAAATTATTTAAAGTGAAAAAATGTGAAAATGTTAAGATTTATAAAAATAGTGGACCAAAATTTTACAAATTTTAGGTGAATTGTATAATTATTTAAAGAGAAAAAATGTGAAAATATTAAGATTTGGAAAAGAAATCAAATTGTAAGAGGGTGGGGAATTGAACCCACGACCAATTAGTGGAAGGTGATCATCTTTACCACATCAACCAATAACTTTTTCAATATATTTATGTATAACAGTACTATTTGTTTAAAATCAAGGGGGTGCAACTGCACCCCCTAGACCATAGCTAGATCCGCCACTGACAATGGTAATGGTAATGGTAATGGTATTGATATTGGTATTGGTATTGAATATTGATATTGGCATTGGTATCGGTTTCGGTACTGGTATTGGTATCGGTATAGTTATTGGTATTAATATTAGTATTGATATTGATATTGGTATTAACAATGGTCGTGGTAATGCAATGGCAATGGGACTGGTAATGTAATGGCTATAATAATGGTAATTGTAATGGCTGTGGTAATGATAATGGTATTGATAATGATAATGGTATTGATATTAGTAATGATATTGATTTTGTAATTGTATTGATATTGGTGTTGATTTTAGTATTGGTATTGTTATTAGTATATTAATATTAGCTTTAATATATTAGTAATAATATTAGTATTAGTATTATACTATTATTAGTATTAGTAATAGTATTAGTATTAATTAGTGTTAGTAATAGTACGAGGATTATAATTAAAATTAATACTAATAAAATAATATTATAATATTTTTCTACGGCTTTGTATTGCATATTAACCATTCATCTTACTATTTTGAGAACGATTTTATTATCGAATATCAGTTAGAAAGCTCAATGCCCCGTGCATCGCACGGGTGAAGTACTAGTTCTCGTTTAATTTCAATTTTTCATATTAATCTGATTTTAATTTAAAACGGTTTCAGCATACATCTAAGGCCTAAAAACCCGCTTTTAGTTAATCAGCTCACACGCTTTTGTTCCACGTGAATATCATATGCCTTCCCCGAGAGGGTTTAAAAGGGGTACTGCTCTCTATGCTGCTGCTTTAACACGCTCACACTTGACTGCTTCTAGGGTTTTCTACTTACTTTCTCTCCTCTTCGCATACCCTAACTCCAAAATGAGGTAATTTTTTTTTTCTTTTTTCCTTTTGTAATCTCAGTTTAATCTTTTGATTTCATAGCCATGGTTGTATTCTGCGGTCGAAATCTAATATTTTCTTTGCATCGTTTTTTTTCCTTTTGTTCTCTGAATTCGTTCTCGAAGAAGTTGATGTTATATTTATTAGTATTTTAATTTATTTTTTCCAAGGTATGATTCGTCTTTAATCACTAAAAAAAATGCATTATTACTATAGCAAAACTGCGATGATTTTAATTCCTGTGAAACAGTGGATGATTGTCTGCATTTTCTTTTTCTCGATTTGGTATTTGGTACTCCTGATTCGTTTTTGCATTTTTCTTATGCTATTGTAAATTTTCTCAAGTTTCAACCCATGGAAGTGTATTTGTGATTTAATGATGGTGTCGCTTTCTTTAATTCTGCTGTACTGAGTGCTCGCTGTAATGACTTGATAATTGGTTGAGCAATATGTGTGAAATTTGAGAAGAAATATGTATGTATGAAAGATAAAGGAATTTTAACTTTATGTTTTTTTGGCTGCCATACTGTTCTTGTTTGTGATGTTTAGAGACATTCTATCTAACATACATGTTATGTAATTGCAGCCGACACCCTGAAGTGAAGTGGGCTGAAAGGGAGGACAAGATATATCTGACTGTGCTGTTGTCAGATGCTAAAGATCCTAAAGTCAACGTTGACCCTGAAGGAACATTCACTGTGTCTGCCAAGGCTGGGTCCGACAACAATCTCTATGAACTCAAATTAGATCTGCTTGATAAAGTTAATGTGGAGGTGATATACTCGTCTTACCTGTGTTATAACTACTGTGTGTGTATATGTTCTATTTACAATTTCGTATACTAACTCACTGCATTTCATATTTTACCTTATGGGTCGGAAAGAATTGAAACTAGTTTTTGTAATGTATCACTCATGTCTCAATATTATTGCCCTCAAAATTTGCAATTAAGAGAAAGTTATGTCTCAGCTCGGTAGTTGATATGGGGTTGTACCTTGATTTTTTATTTTTACGAATAAGGCTTTGTTGCTCACGAGTTTCATTTTGCAGGAGAGCAAAATAAATATAGGTGTGCGAAACATATTCTGTGTTTTGGAGAAAGAGGAGAAGAAATGGTGGACAAAGTTATTGCGTGGAAATGAAAAGACACCCCACTACGTGAAAGTTGATTGGGATAAATGGGTCGATGAAGATGATGACACTGGTACTTCTAATACTTTTTTTTTTCTTTTTATTAGAAGTTTGAGTAGTTCCACTAGATAAACATTGACAACTCTGTATATTCCTCACAATTCAATCAGGTGCACCTGCTGATCTTGATTTGGGTGGAATGGATTTCTCTGTAAGTTCTATGTCTCTATGGTTATCTGTTTTTAGGGTTATCGTTTGAGGTTTTCTTGTTTTCGGCACGTCTTAATGGTTGTCCATGTTCTATAGAAATTTGGTGACATGGGAGGCATGGGAGGCATGGGAGGCATGGGCGGTATGGGCGGCATGGGCGGCCTGGAAGGACTTGGAGGCATGGGCGGCCTTGGTGGCATGGGTGGCATGGCCGGCCTGGAAGGCCTAGGCGGCATGGGTGGCATGGGAGGAATGGGTGGCTTTGGTGGAATGGGTGGTATGGGAGATGACTTTGAGGATAGTGATGACGAAGGTACTAGTTCACTTACAGATTGTTTTGTTTGATTTTTTAATTATTTAACCGTGCCAGTTGATTTGGTATATATATGTATGTATACTATATATATTTTGTTTTGTTGCTGTTGTATGTTCTCTTATGTGGTATCGGGGCTTGAAATGAGGTGTTTTTTCTTCAACGTATGTTCTGTTTCATTTGCAGTTTGTTCATTAAATTTCTTGTATATAACTCTGCTGGTTGATTTCGGTATATGTATATACATTTTGTTGTTGTTGTATGTTCTATTATGTGGTATGAGGGCTTGAATGAAATGAGGTATTTTTTTCTTCAGCCATGTGTTGCTATTTATCTTTCTTTTTCTTGGAAGTGGATGCCAAATTGTGAGGATATATATATCATATGCTATACATTATGTAGATATAAACCTGATGCATGATAGAAATCAATGACATTAAAGTTTCAATATTTTCTTGTGTTCTACGTTGCTGTAATTGACCATTATCTTTGTTTTTTGTGTTCAAATAACTGCTTTAACAATAGAGTATGTATAATTTGATGCAGTTATTAGTTGATTTGTTTTTGCGTAGTTCCTAATTCATACCGGAATTCGTGTTTTGCAGAGGTAAAGAAGCCAGAGGAGAAAGCTGCTGCTGGTAAGGCAGAGGGAGAAGCTTCAAAAGACAAGGCAGAATCCTTATCAAGTTCATGAATATGAGCGTGTGTAATTCCATTTTATGTTTTCTGCTGGGGCGTGTCTTCTGACTTTAGTAAAATCAGTTTCGTATACTTGCTTTATGTGAAGAAAATGGTCTGAATTTTGTACTGATGAGATATTTTTATTGTGCTATCTTCCCGGTCAGAACTAATATTTCATTCCAATCTGTGGTGGTATTGTAGTACCTCTTATTTATCTGAAAGTTGATTCATTCTGATTTCTGAGATTTGAAAAATTCAACGATGGTAATTGAGTTATATCCATTCCGTGCCCCCCTCTCCTTGTTGTTTCTTCTACAAGCATCATTAAAAACTTCACAGATTTTAGTTTCAAGAATAAACTTCCTTTGTATATGATAGGGATTCCAGTTTATGATAGATCTTTCTTTAGCAATTGTTTAAAGCACGATTACGAGAAGGTTCGAATTGCAAAAACTTTACTGATCAAATGAATACATGTTTCAGTTTCCATAAAATGGAATGTGTTGTAAATTTGTTCTCAACGAATATGCTACATTAGTACATTTACAAAATAAAAGTGATTAAAACTAGTTGACCTGGTGTCGTGGTGTAGTTGAAGGTCTTCGGTCTCCGGTTTAAGTCTGGCGACGTCATTATTTGTATTTTCTTCTATTCTTTGTTTTACACAGTTGATCGAATGATGTGAGAATTCGAAGCGTCAAAATATTTGTTAAATGTTGGTGCCACCACAAAAACAAACTCTAGTAGTCATCACCAAATAAAATATTTTATTGTTTTTTTAGTATCTAAACACATTTATCTCTTGTCAAGTTTTTGTTATTTATAACTTTAAATATTTCAGAATCTTTTGTGATTATCATAATCCAAAAATATTTGCAATTCTTGAATTATTCAGATCTAAACATAATAAAAGGAATAAGTTGCTTGACAATATTAATAACAAAGTAGTCCATTTTAAATTAATGGACTAAAGATTGTAACAAATAATTTGTTATTCAAGCCATAATAATTAATTTACGTTGTGATAATAAATTATAAAGATGTAAGACAAGATAAATAAATATGAATGTCCGTTGAATGTGTAAAAGCAAGGCCTTGATGATCTGCCTATGTCTACATATGTACACATAAAACTTGAGGTCGGTCCTAAAGAAAGATGTTGCAAGAAAGCATACAATCTAATAAATAATAAATACATAAGACCAAAACATTATGCAATGCATATTTGACATCATCATCATCATCATCATCATTTTTGGGAGAAAAGTAATTAGGAAGATGTACATTGAATTAAAATTATACATGAAGAATATACAGAATTTGAAAATGTTTATAAGGATAAATCTTGATAGAGAAGAGACTTTTTTTATCTGGTGGACAGACACTATAAATATATATATAAATATGTATGCAGCTTCTGTGATATATTATGATCTTCTTTCTTGTCTACATGAAGTAGCTAAGTGATTCCTTCTTCCTTGATCCACCTTCTCCATATAGTTCATTCCACTGCACTAGCTCATTCATGTTTCTCGAGTCTGATGACACACTAGCACACACCTATATTTTCCAACCACAAACACCCATTTTCAATATCATCCAATCAATATATTTTCCAATTCTCAAACCATCAATTATACCTACCTGTTCATGAGCATATTTAAAGTCATCCACATTCAGCGAACGAACGTCTGAGCTGCTATGCAATGCGGGCGTCGGTCTGTTCTCTGCCTCTGCCAATGCTTTCTCCTACAATTATGCATGTTACTTTACTAGTTTCACTTTGTAAATTTAAAACAAAAAAATTCCCTAAGAAGAAATTTCTCAATGCAACTATAGGAGAAAGTAACCAAAGAATATTATTGCGCAGAAAGTCAGCTGAGAAAAAGATATAGACTTCAATTACACACACCTTCTTCTCCTTCTCCAAAATCTCTCTTATGGGGCAATGTGCAGCTGTCACACACAGATTCTGGAAAACGGACAATAATAATAATAATCATTAGGGTGAAAATGAAAACAAACACCAGAATTTAAAGATGGTGAATAATCAATCATTGATCAAAACCTTTAGATCACTGCCTGAATATCCATCCGTCATATTAGCAACTGCTTCAAGGTCCATGTTTGGAGCCATTTCTTCCTTTGCTAATATCACTTTCAATATTTTCTCCCTATTCTGAGCATCTGGCAGATTTACCATCAGCCTGCACACCAAAATATCATTTCGCTTTTCAGTTATTATTAATAATAATACGAATAGAAAATTTATCTTTCTTTTGGTTGGTATACTAAAATGAAAAGACACCTCCTTGGGAGCCTCCTTATTACAGCCTCATCAAGATCGAAAGGTCTGTTTGTTGCTGCAAGTACTAATACTCTTTCCTTATCCTTTGTACGCAAACCATCCCAATTCACCATAAATTCATTCTTCATTTTACGCATTGCTTCATGTTCTCCAGGGTTTTCCCTTCTCCCTAGCATGCTGTCTACCTCATCAACAAAAACAACACTAGGTGCTATTTTGCTAGCCAAACTGAACACTGCTTTCACGTATTTCTCTCCTTCACCAAACCACTGAATAAACAAAACAAATCAAGAAGAATGAACATTTCTTGCTGATCGAAAATTGTAAAGCGGACAAGAAAGAGTAGCAAAATGAAGTAAGTGTTTTACTTTTGAAGTGATGCTTGACATTGATATATTGATGAAGTTTGCACCAGCTTCAGTTGCAACAGCTTTTGCAAGCATTGTCTTACCAGTACCAGGAGGCCCAAACAGCAATATTCCCTTACATGGCTGCCCAATGGTAATAGTGTTAGCAAATAAGACGAACAAAATGCTTTTAATTGAGCTTATAATTGCTTTACAGTTAATTTACTTTTGTAAGCTGTCCTTTGGTGAATAGTTCTGGCCTTTGCAGAGGTAACATCACCAATTCCTTTAAAGTTTCCTTCACATTTTCCAATGCTCCAATGTCGTCAAAACTAACTCCAATATCACCAGGTGGGATGACCTCAGCAAGTAGCTTTTTCTCGAAATCATTTTCAGTAGCCACATCCTGAAACTCAAACAGTTATTCTTTCAATACCAGATCATGGACATATATATATATATATATTTTAAACGAGTAAGTTAAGACAGAGATGTAAGGGGCTTCACCTTGAGAGATTTTTTAGAACTCTTGTTTTCATTCTGAATGCCCTGTAGAATGTTGAGCCCACATTTGATACTGGAATAGAAAGCCATACAGAATAAACGTAAGAACCTAACCTCAGCCTTACATACACTGGTAATGGAAGAGTGACAAAAATAGATTTACCTTTCAATTGAAATGACAAATTTAGACTCCTTGGGTGAAGCTTCATAGAAATGCATAAAGTGATGACTTAAAGCCCAGCCAACAATTTTTTCAACACCTATCATCATTCATTACAGCAAATGTTAGGAAATTTTCAACATGACACCTAATTTAAAATTTAAGTTGTTTGAGATTCAACTCACTTTCACTATTCAAAGCTTGGTCTTTTATGCATAATGTATCGAGATCCGGGCAACTGAGGCCTATCCGATTCAGGACCTGAAATTCACGAGAAGAGCGAGAAACACAAAATGTTATGCATTATCAAGTAAATAAAATTGATTTTTATTTTTTTTTATAAATTTTCTTGATCTTTTAGTGGTGTGTTGCTTGTAACACAAATATTAACCCTCATGGAGGATCAAGCAAATCATGGAGAATATAATATAATATAATATAATTAAGAAGTAAAAGTTGAGGGACGAGACATACTGAGAGAATGCTGGCAATGTTGGACTGTGATTTCATTATTTCGATATCTCGATCTAATTGTATCTTCCACTCGACTAATGCTATTTCATCCTGTCACATTCGAACAATAATTTGATGATATGTCTAGCATAACAGAGAAAAATCATACGAAAACCAAATAAGTAATTACCTGAGGAATCTGTATGGTCACTTTGTTTGGGAAAAGGCGGCTGAGCTGCTTTTGTGTTTTTGGAATTTCTTTACTTCTATCATGCAATCTACCAAAATTATCCTAAAATAAACAAAAACACAATTAATTAATTTCATATGCTCAAGTTGTATTCAAATAGCCAGGATGTTGTCCTTTCAGCATTTGAGGTACATGGAATTTCTCAAACGCAAGCTAATAGGTGAGAAAATGCATTCCAAGTAAATTAGAACAATGATAAATAACACAAGGAATAATAAAACATACCGGGAAGGAAAGGTCAAGTAATGCTGTTTGGTTGCCTCCAAATTTTGTGAAAAGCAATCCCCCGTGATGAGGCTGAAAAGTCGACATATGGATTGGATTACACAACATAAATATCATAAATACGTATAAATATGAAAATAACAACAATTACGACCTACTTTCTCCTTGCGGCTGTCTGTTTGGGTATGTGAAGCTATTATAACAACATTTTCTGGTAATTGTTCAAGCTTTACTTTAAATGATGCGTACGCCTCTGCGTTTCCCGCCATGGATTTCTCAATGTCTTTCAAGAACAAAATTAACGGACTAGTTTTACTTTCCGTCGAAGCAACCTACAAAATTACTTATTTGTAAAATATTCACCGATAATCAAATACATGTGATGAATATATAAAATGAGTTAATACCTCAAAGAGCTCATTAATGGCAAGCTTGTCCATGTCATCGCTATTGGAGCTATCAAGACGCAGTAAGTCAGCTGCATATAATACCACAAAAACCAGGTTTGTCGGACTTCATTAAGGTTTATATAAAGAATTGGAAAAGAAGCCCAAATATGCAAACAGTTATTACCAGCACAAAAGAAACCATGGTCTTCTTCACAAAGGCCACCAAGATCATTACCCTCGGGAATTGTTTTATCAAATCTAACCCCAATTTTAGAAGATCCGTTTTCTTCAAACGCAAGTACTACTTTGCCTTTGTAACCATTGGTTGGACCCCTGCACAAAAATACAATGCCAAACAATTGCTTAGATGTCTCTTAAACCAAAATCTCAAGTAATTAAAAACACATTTAAGAAATGAGTAGAAAATATCTGAACGACCTCCGGCTCTTAGTTACCACATCCACTGATATTAATCATAGTAAATACATCATCACAACACACAAAGTTCTATATGGATGGAAATGCCAAGTACAAGGCACATGAAAACAGAAGAATTATGCAAAACTGAAACAACAAGACTAACTTCACTTAAGTTGTCCTGTCAATTATAAACCACAACATATGAATTAACTAGTGTAAATGCTGAGGCATGTGATAAAAAAAGTTGCGGATTTGTTTCCAAATATATACTACACATATACCTCGTGAAGTGATAGAAAAAAATGGGAAAGCAAAAATATGGAGAACTGCTTTCATAAAATAAAACATTTCAAATTCATGACATTTGGAAACATTATATATCTGAGTATATATAAAGAAAATCCATATAAACGATCTCAATCCTATAGAATCGGGCAGCTCTTGTTCTTATAAAATCAAAACCACATGCAACAAATACATAGGATCGGGCAGCTCTTCCACTGTGTAAGCACAAGCAGCATAATATTTAAAATACTATGTGAGAAGTTTGATGGATATTTTACCTGATTGTGGTTTGGGCAGGAGAAAATCCTAATGGTAAAGAACCCACATACTTTACTCTGTCACCTGCCAAAACAAGAACAAGACAGCATCTGTTTAACATAGATGTTCCAACCTTAAACTAAGTACAAAAAAAGGGGTAAGAAAAGCTTTAGTACAAAACCTTTTCTGAAAGTATACTTCTTTGATGTAGCAGTAGATGCTTCCTGCTTAGGCTGAGCGTGAGAGCTTAAAGCAGAGCCCCCAGTTATATCAGCATCCACACTTGACGTTGGTTTTTTCAGATGAAATCCACTACCAAAACTTCGTTTCGATAAAACACTAGCTCTATCAGGCTTTGAACTTTCTTTGACAGAATCTACTTCCTTCGTTATAGGTCCCTAACAAATTATAACTCGTAATTCATTTCACTAGATAAATGGTAGAAAAATAATAAAAACATTTGAAAATAGCTAAAGTAGAAACGTACACCAGGCAATAGAACAGTATCAACTATAAGGAGCCTAGTTCCAAAATGTTTAGCAATTGCCTTAGTCAAAGTCTCCTGATATATTTCCGAACCTATCAAGACAACGGGTGATATGATGGCTAAGATCAGTGGAAAAAGTACGCTTAGATAAAGAAAATGAAAAAAATAAATAAAAAATGGAGTTATATTACCTGCAGGACCCGACAACATTATTCTCGGACTCAATGTAGGGAGATCTGAAGTGAACTTCGCAAATTTATTGCACTTCAAAGGTATGTATGTTGATGAAATAAGAACATTCTTGGTGGTCTCACTGTAGGAGAAATACAAATTAAGACAAGCACAACGCAGTTAGGTATAATATGAAATAGGCCTACCTATTCAAATGTTCAAGAAAATAGGGAGTCTCTGACCCGAGGCGTAGTGACAACATATTATATAAAAAGAACCAGAAAATAATGAAACCAAGGAGAAAAATGTTGGGTGTAAATGTTAAAAATTTATAGATTTTTCAAGACACCGAGACAAGGAGAAAGAAGCAAGTAGTTAAGCACGTATAATGGCCTATATCACACAAATATAATGACATGAAAATTGTACTGGTGACAGAAATGAAAAAGAAAATGAGAAAAATTTAATGTACATATACATATACGGCTTAGCAAAAAATCATACTACTCAGGAGACACCAATTCTGCAAGCATGTACTGTTAAATAAGTACATTGAGTTATAACATTCCGCTATAAAATTCTAGAATGACCGACCTTCACCTTTTAATTACTATTATTTGGTGGTCAGCTGCGATAAAACAACACTAGAGACAATAAATAGGACCTGCAGCTAACTTGAAATGTTTTTACCTTAGGTAATAGGGGAAATTTTCAAATGTAACATTGATTTCTTTGCTATCTATTAGTCCTCGTTGTAAACGATCTTTGAATTCTTGACGTCTTGATGAGGTTGAAATGAGAGGATGAGAACCCTTTCTCATATCTGTGAATTTTGTATGCTCTTCAATAATTCTTGATATCCTGCCAGCTATATCATACTTAGAAGCTGTTAAAAAATGCAAGCTTTCCCCATTGACTATCTTCCCAATCTCCGTATCAATATTCAGCTTCTCATTTGAAGCACCATCATTATGGAGAGAGGAATCCTTCATTTCAGAGTCAATAACACATTTTTCTGATACTTCATTATGGGCAGAGGGTAAAGACGGTATTTCAGGATTTTGTTGTACACCTTCACCATTTCGAGAAGATGGAGGAATAAGAGATAATTCTTCACTGAGATGTGATAGCGAAGCCAGAGTTGATGCAACAGATCTCTCCCCAATATGTATGGATCCACCATGACCTTCTAATATGCTGACTGGACCAATTGCTGATTCACTGTTTTTGGTCAGTTCTTGGAAAATCTAAAAGTGCGTCAAGGAAATTTATGGCTTTCTAATAAAGTAGCAAACTAGAATGTACCAGCAGTCAAAAAAGAAGAAAACTACTTTAAAAGAACGAGAAATAAATTATTACAGTAACAGGATACATAACAATGCTTGTCAGATGAGCCAAAAACCACCTCATCCCCTCCATGTAGTTGAATAGTGGCATCTTTGCCGTAAAATTTTCCATTAACTTGGACGGCTTTTTTTCCGGTGATTTGAAGCGAAGTGACTGAATTCTCTCCCTAAGATATGTCAACAAAGTAAATGACACAAACAGGTTATAGGACAATTAAACATCAGAATGGGAAATTCGACTACCTTGAATTCTTGGAAAAACTGAATATTTGTTAACCAAAAAAAACTCGAGCAAAAAGATAAGAGTATACCTCGCCTTCCATGTGGCTTATAATACACAATGGCTTACTAGCTGTTGGACCTCCAACAGATAAGTCGCATTGGCGGCCATGACCAACAGTGAAAGTAGGATGATGCAGAACAACATGTGGATTCTGGACAAACATTGCATTGAAAAACCCAAAGACTTAGAACTGGTATTAAAAAGTTAAGTGAATTCAGCATTGCAGCTAAACAAGCAAATATAGCCAAATCCATCACATAAATTTAAGAAACAAGTCATGTTCTAAACACCTTATATTCTCCACAGCACCTTATAGTCAGTGTTGAATGTAAAACATGGATACATGCATGCAAAAAAATTCAAGATAACATGGATACTTTCATTGCATTCATCATTTTAATTTGAAGGGAACATCATTATTCTACGTTTGACATAAATTCATAATCTCAACAAACATAGACTATTATATAGAATAGCACATACACAAGTGCAAAATCAATCCTTTTTTCTCAGACTTAATTGACATGAAAAATCCAGTTGATGTGTGTGCATACATTCAGTGTCAAATATTCACTGCCAATCTCACTAACAATTAACCACATTCTGAGAATGAAAAAAATTATGTAAAGGTTGATTATTTATTTCCTTTTTTTTGTCTTCAACTTTTTTAATCCAATAAACGAGATCATAAAATACGATTGAGTTCAAGTGTAAACACACCTTTGGATACTGGGAAATGAGTTTACCCCATGCAACCCCAGCATTAGATTTCCTTTGCCGTTTCTTCCCGCAACTCACTAATGGCACACTCGTCTTCCCTTTCTCCACTACTACTACTACAGAGTCACCTGCCAAATATTGGCAAAAAAATAAAAAGAAAAATTGAATCAAGACAAACATAATGAACCAAATTTTTATCTAGCCGAATCACATAAATAGAATAAAATCAATCGGAAAAAAGTCCAAATTAACCTTGAACGGCGGCCTCCGAGGCTTTCTCGGCCGCGGAATCATCGAACTGCTTCACGCCACCGCCGTTTGGCAGATCAGCGGATCCAGCATTCAATTGTTTAGGCTCAGCGGCGCCTATCACTTGTTCTGATGCCGGCGAATCGTTTGTAGATGAAGAAGACGCCTCCGCCGCCTACATGCAAACAACAAAAATTGAAGGAGAAAAAAAAATAACCTGATGGCAAAATTACATTACAAAAAAGAAAAAAATGGAGAAAAAAAAAAAAGGCAACCTTGGATCGCTTGCCGCTAGGGAGAGAAGATGGAGGAGAAGGTAAGGGGCGCTTGGAAGAAGAGGAGCTCCGCCGCGTCTCAACCATGTTTAATTGATCCTTGAAAAAGAAACCCCCAAAAAGAAAAATTGAATTCCAAGTGAAAATCAAGAAATTTAATTAGAAAAACAAGAATATAGTAATGTAGTGTGTGTGTGTGTGTGTGTGTGTTTATTAGAGAGGAGAGGAGAGGAGAGGAGAGGGAGGGGTAGAGAGAGAAGAAGGAAGGAAACGGAGGAGTAGAGAATGAGATAGAGAGAGAAAATGGTATATATACCGGGCTGTTTGTTTTGGGCTTTGGTGATATTTATTTACTAGAGTATTATTATTATTTTTTAGTCAGTTGCGATTTATGACTACTAGTAATAAAGCGGCGGGGAGTGGGAGGAAGGAGGGTGCGGTTTTGGTGATATATTTTACACCTTTTAGTATGTGTAGTAGTGTGCGTGTGCTAATTTCAATTGGTTAGGTGCAGGGTCTGTGGGTCCTGTGGGTGTGGTGGGGTGGGAATTCAACAGTCTGATTATGTTTTTATTATGTATTAAATTAATTAATAAACACAAACCTCGGTTTGGTTTGGTTTGCTTTGCTTTGCTTGGTGTTGACCAAACTTTTCCAATCAAACTCTTTCATCTAAATCACTCAAAATCCCATACCTCATAACACTATACTTGGCAATCATATAGGTCGAAAAAATAATCGACCATACCAAAATGCTACAGCTAACTTTATTTATGTATCCAATTGTTTCTCGATATAGTAGACCACAAAATTACACTCAAATCATCCACTATCGAGTAGCTAACCTCTAAAATTTTCATTTTTGGCATTTATAAGTGCAACACATTACTCAAACAAAAATCACATAAATAAGAAGAAAAAAAACACAAAGAATATGTACATTAAAATACCTTGAAAAAAGGCAACATCAAATATGCCCGAAAAAATCTATGAATTGCAAATAAAACATGCATACATACAACAAGACAAAATATATCAAATAATAATAAATATATGATATTAGTTAAGATTTACATTCATATTCGCTAAAATACTTCTTTATACATGACGTTGCTAGTAAAACTTGACAATTCACCGGATTTAGACTTGATTATGATCTTTTTAACTGTCTACTCTTAAATTTGGCAGTGGCAACGTATAATTGAACATGGTTGAATTCATGTTTGGGAGGATATTATAAATGCATAATGTATAAGTGCTCGACCTTGACTTTTGTTGATGGTCATTGCAAGTGAAACAATCAAAGAAAAATGTCGCCTATGGAACACCGACCTTGAATTTCAATTTAATGCAGAGCATTTTATGGTACTGAGGACTTTAGCCAAATATATTTATGCATTCACCTCATAATTTAACTCATATATCCTTACACATACTATCTGAGCTCAAGTATAATTTCTCTTCTTCTGGCAAGTGAGACAATATCAAATTCGACATATTCATTAGCCGGTGCAAGAATTGTCTCCCCTCAAGAAATATCCGAATTTGAGATGTTAATCAATAAACCTGGATAAAAAAAAAATTGCAATTAGTTTAAAAATGGATCGTTCAAAACACAGGTTAGCATGTCTTGTGGAATCTAATGGGAAGCTTCACCATCATATTATCTCCAACGTCCAGTACCAATTTCAATATCTACTCTGTAAACTTTCTTACCTCATCAACATGATGATTGGTCAAAAATAAATTGAATGAACTCATTAAAAGAAATTATATTATATCTCAATTTAATTTTAAATTAATAACTTTAAAAAGGAAACTTCAATTAGTATCATGATCTAGATAAGAGAAAAAGTAATTATAATTTAATTTGGATGAATCTACGATTTTGGGTATAAAATCACCCCTGTGTAAAAACAAATCCATGATTTT